>NC_060188.1:37630043-37930043 GCF_021184085.1 Oncorhynchus gorbuscha | reverse complement strand
ATAAGGTGATAAATTGGACAGATAGTGTGAAAAAAAGCAGTTTTCTCACATGACAACTGTCCTTCTCTCACGCATTAGTTTCGCTTCCCCACCTGCCATTTTTAAAAAGACCTGAAGGGCTCATTGCTTGAATTATGCAGAAATGGGCAGCGTTTAGGTCATGTAATTGATTCTGTTGGAAAGGGGAGAAATTGTGCTTTACACAATTGATCTGGAAGTATTACGTTTTTGGGGGCGCTAAATAAAAGGGCAATTGTACGGATCAAGGCGATGTACGAGTTTACGTAAGCTGATAATACATCGTTGTTGTTTTTTACATTTTCGAAATGTATTTACTTACTTGAATAGGTTCTCCCAGACATGTGAACGATTGGAAACAGGGAAGCAAAGTGTATTTGTCACCAGAGCATTTTCGAGCATATTACTATTTACCTGTGAATAAATTCATGAAATGGAGAATGGATTAAACTATTTACCCATTTAATAACCAGACCTTCATACAAAACTTGCTATGCTGAATTCTTGATGCACAGTCGAACATGCTGCTAACACCCACAAGCGAGCCACTCTGGGCGGCCTTAGCCGCATGCTGCAATTTAACTCGTTCTAGTTTACACGAGCCGTTAGATGCATTTTTCCCTTTATACACAGAAGATCACCTCTAAACCTTATGATTCTATCTCTATGACCTCCAATAACTTCAGAGCAAATTTGACTACAAATACAAAGTTGCCAATGTCTTTGCAATTGATACAAACAGCCGAAGTATAAAAATAGCTTCAAATGAAAAACGAGACTGCATCAAAATATAAATGGCCTACAGTAGATTATAGGCCCATTTCTGTCATATAGAAATACATATAATGTTCAATAAATTCTGTCTGTAGGCTACGGCCTGTAATTTGTCTCAAAATATTTCACGATATGGAGCCTAACGTGCTCTAGCCTAACATGTGCGCAATTAAGTGCCAAAACGGTGATTTAGTGCATTTGTATTGGGTATGCATTAGAATAAGCTGCCTCAATATTTCCAGCCATAGGTGGTAATATTTCTACAGGAGCTGGTCAGTCCTCTGTATTGTGAAATAATGCTCATGTTAAGGAAAGCTTTGAATGGAGAAAGCACTGCTCTTGGAACAGCTGTCTTTCAATCACATCATTATGCGCCAATGAAGCACTTAGCGACTGTTCTCTCTGGGTGCTGTTTTGGGTAACGCATGTTACATCTTTGGCCTTTGTAGGAAAGATGCATCTTTAAAACATTCGTAACTCTAAGATCCATCTCTTATCTGGAAACTGGGCCCATTATAGGAAACAGTACAGAGGCAAATAAAGAACAAGCCAAGTTTAAAGCTTAGAGGATTAGGTTTGCTTGTTTGATGCAGATAAAGAACACATTAACAAGAGTAGACCAAAATAACTCCTAGTTATAGCTTTCTGAAATACAAGAGTGCCTCACAGCGATTCAGCTGACCAAGTTCAAAATATGACCAAAAATGAATACAACAGGCCCTAACCCTAACCTTACAGTGAAATTCATACTTACAAGCCCTTATTAACCAACCAAAAAAATGGATAAATAAAAAATAAAAGTAACAAATAATTCAACAGCAGTGGTAAAATAACAATAGCGAGGCTATATACAGGGGGTACCAGTACAGAGTCAATGTGCGGGGACACCGGTTAGTCAAGATAATTGAGGTAATATGTACATGCAGGTAGAGTTAAAATGACTATGCACAGATAAACAGAGAGTAGCAGCAACGTAAAAGAGTGTGGGGGGGGGCAAATAGTCTGGGTAGTCATTTGATTAGCTGTTCAGGAGTCTTATAGCTTGGGGATAGAAGCTGTTAAGAATTATTTTGGTCCTGAATGGCAGGAAGCTTGGCCCCAGTGATATACAGGGCCGCAACCAACACGCATTGCCCTCTGTAGTGCCTTGCAGTCGGATGCAAAGCAGTTGCCATCCCAGGCGGTGATGCAACCATGACAAATCTTTTCAGTCTCCTGAGGGGAATAGGCTTTGTCCTGCTCTCTTCACAATTATTGCAGTGGCCTTACATAATGAACATCTTCAATTTTGTCACACACTGACAAACTCAACACATACCATTCAGAACAATAGACCACACCCCAAAAATCTATTCAAGACATCATGGTCACAAAATGGTTGCTCACAGAAATAAACCAACAGCACCAACACTATACAGCCTATTCACACAAAATACCTTCCAGGTACATTTCTTCTTCTTCTGTGGTATAATTGTGCATGCCCCCACCTACTGTGTGGGTGAATAATTAGGATCCCAGAAAAGGAAAAACATTTGGGTAAAAACAAAATATCATACAAACTACCAAACATTAAATTAACTAAAAATCAACCTGGTTATCTGTAAAAACCTCATTCTAATCAAGTCCAAACACAGGTTTAGAAGCCTCTTGTGAGGGCGGGACATCTCCATGCGACAAAAGTCCTTGTAGTGCTTCTGCCATAAAGTCTTGGAACCCCAAAAACGTATCGGCTGCAAATATAATGATATCCTGCTTCTTGGACTTCTTAGACACCTGTGCTGTACAATTATTCACTGTGGCTATAAATGCCCACCTTCTTCACAATGAGTGTATCCAGATCACCCAATGGACTTAAAACACTAGCAAAAATAAATGTACATATCCTTTTCTATTTATTGTACATTTTTCGATGTTATATGTTTTATGATTGCTGCAAGATGAATTGCCTCTTTGAGGACATCCAAGTTTTCTGAATCTGAATCTGAACAGCAACTGGTGGCAATGCATCCACCGCCTCTTCAACACTGTGGCCTCTTGCCCCTTCGACTCTCTTCACCGGCTCTTCAACACTGTAGCCTCTTGCCCCTTCGACTCTCTTCACCGCCTCTTCAACACTGTTGCCACTTGCCCCTTCGACTCTCTTCACCACCTCCACATAGGAGATCCGCTGCGCAGCCCTGATCCTAGACACCTCGACCTCCTCACCACTGTTGAAACATTTTCCATTCACAGATTATTCAATATCATACTTCACCCGTCTGCAAACATTTGACACATGACCATATCCTTTACAATTTCCACACTGTAATGGTTTGTACACAAACTCTCTCACCTCACCTCACATATCCAAGCTTCATGTAATGAACACGATAGGAGACAGAGAGCTGGTTTCAAGCGCAGCGCGCAGCAGGTGTTTATTTGTAAAGGTCCACAGGAGGCGGCAGGTAGCTGGGTCCAGGGGCAGGCAGAAGGTCATACACAGAGGGTCCAAAAAGGCAACAGTACAGGCAGGGAAAAGGCTAGTAACGTCATCCGGTAGATCAGGCATAACAGGAAATCCGATGGCAGGGAATAGGCAAAAGGCGTTGTTAGTGAGGCAGGCAAAAACGATCATACACGAGAGGATTAAATTACGGAAAAAAACAGAGCTCCGAATAGAAGTGTCACAAAACAAACAATACCTCACAATGATGGGGTGCAAAGAATTGAAATAAATACTGTGTGATAATAACAGGTGATCAGAATTCAGGTGATTGGGATCTGGAGAGTGAGCTGCGTTCAGGGGATCTACGGGGTTTGAGAGTGTGAGTTGGAAGCAGACATTACACTTCACAAATCCAGGTAGAGTCTCCTCAAACAACAATAATATCAACAGGCTTTTCTCCTTCCTTCCATTTACCATACGGATCAGGCAACGTGCACTGACCACTCCTGGGATTTTCTGACTAAGGAATTGAAGATCAATACATTTTACTTCTGACGTAAAGAATTTTTCCAGATCCAGGGCACGCTTCTTCTGTTCTTCAACACAATTAACCAAAACAAGGCCGTTTCTAGTCACCTTGACTGAATCCACCTTTCCCACTGCTTTCTTCACAGTCCTCGATATTACAAATGGATCTCCCAAATGAATCTCCAGCCCAATAAGAAATGCATTAATGGACCGGTCCTTTTATATACATTTCCTGCATGTCCTTTCCTAATAAGGGTGCCCAGGGAAACACTGACCAAAACTTTGGTTCCAAGCCTGGCACACAATATACTTCAGTTACAAGATTGTAACTGATTGAGGTTTAGGTGAGGATTATGGTGATACTAATCTTCTGTGGGACTCCAGTTAAAGAGCAGGCAGAGATGCAGTTCAGTTTTAGAATTCAGGTAATAGAGATGATACAGGGAATAACTGACAGTTGTTGACATGAAATGTTTGTTCTTGAATTGAGACTTTGTTGGCTTTCTATGGAGTATGGTTTATCTACAAGGAAAAACAGAAAGGTGCAAATAATAATAGCAATGAACATATGTAATGAATTGGTTGTTAATGGTAATAATCATTGAGAATAAGCAAACAAAATAATTATATAAATGGGTAAAACTATGCATAAATATAGCAGCAGTTAACAATGATTGGCCAGAAACAGGGTGCAATAACATGTGGCATGGTAGGCCGAAGCTATAGCAACTGCTACATAGCGTAGCATGGCAAGCAAACAAACAATATCAAGCTAACAAAAGTAGTAAACACAGCCATAAAGCAGGCCTAATTAGTATAATAAAGGAAATTCACAAAAGGCAACAGTATTGATCTAATTACCTCAAAACGGCTGTTAGCATTTCGCAGTCATCCGCTGCCGATATCAACCATACAAAACAAACAATGGAGCAGTTTTCAGTGTAGTTTATTTGCATTATAACTGTGTTACTACTGCAGTTTCATTTCAGTCATAGTGAAATTTTACTGAAGTAATCACACTGCACTTCTGCACTTCTGCACTGTGGTTTAGAGCAGGGGTTCCCAAACTTTTTGGCCAATTGAGGTGTCTGTTGCGTCGCGACCCAGTCGGCACAGTGGGCCTGGGCATATTCCGTTTGAGACCTGGGAAACTTTGCATCGACTCGGGGCTTAATGCGGGCCGAGCTATTTCCGAGTCAGGCAGAATCGTTTTACTCTGGGTTCCAGCCAATGATATTTGGGATGATTCCAGTTCAGCACTCAATTTAAAAGTGCACATACACTTCCATGACATTTGTTCTAACAGAATGTAAGATTAAATGCACTGCACAATAATAAATGAACAAAGTAGCAATAATGGACTATGCCCTTACAAAAAATCACTCCTGCTGAAATGCAGTATTACTGTAGTACAGTGAATTAATAGTTGCTTAATTAAAGACATCTACTGTGCTGGTAGTTTGCTGTGTTGACTTCCTGTTTGTCTGTGTTCATTGCACCGTTTATTGTGCTGCATATTTTCTTCTGTTCCCCTGAATGCAAATGTTATGTTCTATTGTTATGGCAAACTAAATTTGTTTTCGGAATTTAACAAATAACGTATTTTTTTCCAATATCCTACAATCCAAGTAGGATTTATTTTTATTCTATTTCCCTCAACAGGTAAAACAATTATTACACTTGAATTTGAACCTAAAAATATAACAATTACATTTGGCCTTTTAAGAAATGTCTTATTCTACTCTGTGTGCAGGCCGCCTGCTAGCTCGTGCATCAGCAATCCATTTCATGGTACACAACAACAACCCTTGCTGGAAAACTATGGTTTCTCGAAATGTACACAAATAACTTGAAAAATATCTGACTGCTGAGTGGTAGTCTCTGTTGTCTTGCGCTCGTTTAAATTTTGCAAAATTAGCGACGGTTTGTCGGAGAGACGAACATCAATGAAGGTTTTTCAAGCTAGCCTAATGAACTTAATTGGTAATCACGATTCGCCTCTGTCTTTGCAGTTTCTTTAACATGGCAATGTTAAATGATACATGGCCTTTACAGCAGTCCATGGCCACCCACTCAGTTACCAGTGACCTATTCAGCTGCATCCCAGGGAAAGGAGGGGGCAGAACCATCACCACTCCTGAAATGTTTTTTTCTCTCTTTCATACTCTGATCTTCAATGTGTATTGATTCCTACTAACCAGTTTAGTAAGAGCTATGTTTGTATTAGCTGTGCGAGAATGCTGTTCGTTGAATATAGTTCCGTATTTAATGCTATTGTTCCCTCCAATCTTAACACCAAGCTCAGAGCCCTGAGTCTGGACACCACCCTCTGCAACTGGATCCTGGACTTCCTGACAGGCAGACAACAGGATGTTTGAATTGGCATTACCACCTCCTCTAAATCAAATCAAATGTTATTTGTCACATACACGTGTTTATCAGATGTTATTACGGGTGTAGCCAAATGCTTGTGTTTTTTGGGTGAGAGGTTATTTTCCTGGCACCACACTCCCAGAGCCCTCGCCTCCTCCCTGTAGGCTGTCTCATTGTTGTTGGTAATCAAGCCTACTGCTGTTGTGTTGTCTGCAAACTTACATTTACATTTACATTTAAGTCATTTAGCAGACGCTCTTATCCAGAGCGACTTACAAATTGGTGCATTCACCTTATGACATCCAGTGGGACAGTCCCTTAACAATAGTGCATCTAAAACTTAGGGGGGGGGGTGGGGTGAGAGGGATTACTTAACCTATCCTAGGTATTCCTTAAAGAGGTGGGGTTTCAGGTGTCTCCGGAAGGTGGTGATTGACTCCGCTGTCCTGGCGTCGTGAGGGAGTTTGTTCCACCATTGGGGGGGCCAGGGCAGCGAACAGTTTTGACTGGGCTGAGCGGGAGCTGTACTTCCTCAGTGGTAGGGAGGCGAGCAGGCCAGAGGTGGATGAACGCAGTGCCCTTGTTTGGGTGTAGGGCCTGATCAGAGCCTGGAGGTACTGAGGTGCCGTTCCCCTCACAGCTCCGTAGGCAAGCACCATGGTCTTGTAGCGGATGCGAGCTTCAACTGGAAGCCAGTGGAGAGAACGGAGGAGCGGGGTGACGTGAGAGAACTTGGGAAGGTTGAACACCAGACGGGCTGCGGCGTTCTGGATGAGTTGAAGGGGTTTAATGGCACAGGCAGGGAGCCCAGCCAACAGCGAGTTGCAGTAATCCAGACGGGAGATGACAAGTGCCTGGATTAGGACCTGCGCCGCTTCCTGTGTGAGGCAGGGTCGTACTCTGCGGATGTTGTAGAGCATGAACCTACAGGAACGGGCCACCGCCTTGATGTTAGTTGAGAACGACAGGGTGTTGTCCAGGATCACGCCAAGGTTCTTGGCGCTCTGGGAGGAGGACACAATGGAGTTGTCAACCGTGATGGCGAGATCATGGAACGGGCAGTCCTTCCCCGGGAGGAAGAGCAGCTCCGTCTTGCCGAGGTTCAGCTTGAGGTGGTGATCCGTCATCCACACTGATATGTCTGCCAGACATGCAGAGATGCGATTCGCCACCTGGTCATCAGAAGGGGGAAAGGAGAAGATTAATTGTGTGTCGTCTGCATAGCAATGATAAGAGAGACCATGTGAGGTTATGACAGAGCCAAGTGACTTGGTGTATAGCGAGAATAGGAGAGGGCCAAGAACAGAGCCCTGGGGACACCAGTGGTGAGAGCGCGTGGTGAGGAGACAGATTCTCGCCACGCCACCTGGTAGGAGCGACCTGTCAGGTAGGACGCAATCCAAGCGTGGGCCGCGCCGGAGATGCCCAACTCGGAGAGGGTGGAGAGGAGGATCTGATGGTTCACAGTATCGAAGGCAGCCGATAGATCTAGAAGGATGAGAGCAGAGGAGAGAGAGTTAGCTTTAGCAGTGCGGAGCGCCTCCGTGATACAGAGGAGAGCAGTCTCAGTTGAATGACTAGTCTTGAAACCTGACTGATTTGGATCAAGAAGGTCATTCAGAGAGAGATAGCGGGAGAGCTGGCCAAGGACAGCACGTTCAAGAGTTTTGGAGAGAAAAGAAAGAAGGGATACTGGTCTGTAATTGTTGACATCGGAGGGATCGAGTGTAGGTTTTTTCAGAAGGGGTGCAACTCTCGCTCTCTTGAAGACGGAAGGGACGTAGCCAACGGTCAGGGATGAGTTGATGAGCGAGGTGAGGTAAGGGAGAAGGTCTCCGGAAATGGTCTGGAGAAGAGAGGAGGGGATAGGGTCAAGCGGGCAGGTTGTTGGGCGGCCGGCCGTCACAAGACGCGAGATTTCATCTGGAGAGAGAGGGGAGAAAGAGGTCAGAGCACAGGGTAGGGCAGTGTGAGCAGAACCAGCAGTGTCGTTTGACTTAGCAAACGAGGATCGGATGTCGTCGACCTTCTTTTCAAAATGGTTGACGAAGTCATCTGCAGAGAGGGAGGAGGGGGGAGGGGGCGGAGGATTCAGGAGGGAGGAGAAGGTGGCAAAGAGCTTCCTAGGGTTAGAGGCAGCAGCTTGGAATTTAGCGTGGTAGAAAGTGGCTTTAGCAGCAGAGACAGAGGAGGAAAATGTAGAGAGGAGGGAGTGAAAGGATGCCAGGTCCGCAGGGAGGCGAGTTTTCCTCCATTTCCGCTCGGCTGCCCGGAGCCCTGTTCTGTGAGCTCGCAATGAGTCATCGAGCCACGGAGCGGGAGGGGAGGACCGAGCCGGCCTGGAGGATAGGGGACATAGAGAGTCAAGGGATGCAGAGAGGGAGGAGAGGAGGGTTGAGGAGGCAGAATCAGGAGATAGGTGGGAGAAGGTTTGAGCGGAGGGAAGAGATGATAGGATGGAAGAGGAGAGAGTAGCGGGGGAGAGAGAGCGAAGGTTGGGACGGCGCGATACCATCCGAGTAGGGGCAGTGTGGGAGGTGTTGGATGAGAGCGAGAGGGAAAAGGATACAAGGCAGTGGTCGGAGACTTGGAGGGGAGTTGCAATGAGGTTAGTGGAAGAACAGCATCTAGTAAAGATGAGGTCGAGCGTATTGCCTGCCTTGTGAGTAGGGGGAAGGTGAGAGGGTGAGGTCAAAAGAGGAGAGGAGTGGAAAGAAGGAGGCAGAGAGGAAAGAGTCAAAGGTAGACGTGGGGAGGTTAAAGTCGCCCAGAACTGTGAGAGGTGAGCCGTCCTCAGGAAAGGAGCTTATCAAGGCATCAAGCTCATTGATGAACTCTCCGAGGGAACCTGGAGGGCGATAAATGATAAGGATGTTAAGCTTGAAAGGGCTAGTAACTGTGACAGCATGGAATTCAAAGGAGGCGATAGACAGATGGGTAAGGGGAGAAAGAGAGAATGACCACTTGGGAGAGATGAGGATCCCGGTGCCACCACCCCGCTGACCAGACGCTCTCGGGGTGTGCGAGAACACGTGGGCGGACGAAGAGAGAGCAGTAGGAGTAGCAGTGTTGTCTGTGGTGATCCATGTTTCCGTCAGGGCCAAGAAGTCGAGGGACTGGAGGGAGGCATAGGCTGAGATGAACTCTGCCTTGTTGACCGCAGATTGGCAGTTCCAGAGGCTACCGGAGACCTGGAACTCCACGTGGGTCGTGCGCTGCTGGGACCACCAGAGTAGGGTGGCCGCGGCCACGCGGTGAGGAGCGTTTGTATGGTCTGTGCAGAGAGGAGAGAACAGGGATAAACCGACACATAGTTGACAGGCTACAGAAGAGGCTACGCTAATGCAAAGGAGATTGGAATGACAAGTGGACTACACGTCTCGAATGTTCAGAAAGTTAAGCTACGTAGCAAGAATCTTATTGACTAAAATGATTAAAATGATACAGTACTGCTGAAGTAGGCTAGCTGGCAGTGGCTGCGTTGTTGACACTACACTAATCAAGTCGTTCCGTTGAGTGTAATAGTTTCTGCAGTGTTGCTATTCGGGGCTAGCAGGCTAGCTAGCAGTGTTGTTTACGTTACGTTGCGTTAAAAGAACGACAATAGATGGCTAGCGAACCTAGAAAATCGCTCTAGACTACACAATTATCTTTGATACAAAGACGGCTATGTAGCTAGCTAAGTAGCTAGCTACGATCAAACAAATCAAACCGTTGTACTGTAATGAAAATGAAGTGAAAATGTGATACAACCTGTGAATGCGACCGGGTAGTTGAGTTCTATACAGAAGACGTTGGCTAGCGTTGGCTAGCTGTTGGCTAGCTAGCAGAGTCACCTACGTTAAGGACGACAAATAGCTGGCTAGCTAACCTCGGTAAATTAAGATAATCACTCTAAGACTACACACTCTAAACCTAAACAACACAATTATCTTGGATACGATGATACGATGATACGAAGACAGCAAAGACGGCTATGTAGCTAGCTAACACTAAACTAATCAAGTCGTTCAGTTGAGTGTAACAGTTTCTCCAGTGCAGCTAATCAGTGGACGTTAGCTAGCTGGCTAGTGAAGACTACGTTAGGACGGCGAAATACGATAATTACGCAATTATCTTTGATACAAAGACGGCTATGTAGCTAGCTGAGAAGAAATTGCTAAGATAAGACAAATCAAACCGTTGTGATATAATGAAATATAATGAAAAAGTTATACTACCCGTTGGAGCGACGTGATTGAGTTGGAGGTGTGTGTTGCCATGCAGTCATGGGTAAACAGGGAGTACAGGAGGATGCTGAGCATGCATCCTTGTGGGACCCCAGTGGTGAGGATCAGCGAAGTGGAGGTGTTGTTTCCTACCTTCACCACCTGGGGGAGGCCTGTCAGGAAGTCCAGGTCCCAGTTGCACAGGGCAGGGTTCAGACCCAGGGCCTCGAGCTTAATGATGAGCTTGGAGGGTACTCAGGTGTTGAATGCTGAGTTATAGTCAATTAACAGCATTCTTACATAGGTATTCCTCTTGTCCAGATGGGATAGGGCAGTTTGCAGTGCGATGGCGATTGCATCGTCTGTGGATCTATTGGGGTGGTAAGCAAATTTAATTGGGTCTAGGGTGTCAGGTAAGGTAGAGGTGATATGATCCTTGACTAGTCTCTCAAAGCACTTCATGATGACAGAAGTGAATGCTACGGGGCGAGTGCGACATAGACTCTTAAAACAGTGGCCCCCCAGGGGTGTGTTCTCGGCCGTCTGCTGTACTCCCTGTTCACCCACGACTGCGTGGCTTTGCATTACACCAACTCCATCATCAAGTTTGCTGACGACACCATGGTTGTAGGCCTGATATCAAACAAACAAGTCAGCCTATAGGGAGGAGGTAAGTGAACTGGCATTGTGGTGTCAGGATAACAACCTCTTCCTCAATGTGAGCAAAACAAAGGAGTTGATTGTTGACTTCAAGAAGCAGAGGAGGGAACATGCCCAGATCCGCATCAACCGGTCTGCAGTAGAGAGTCAGCAGTTTTAAGTTCCTCGGCATCCACATCACAGAGGACTTGACATGGACCAACAACAGCACCACTCTTGTCAAGAGAGTGCAACAGCATCTCTACTTCCTAAGGCAGCTGAAGAAATTGCATCCCACCCCGGGTCCTGTCTAAATACTACTGTTGCACCATCGAAAGTGTTCTGACCGGTTGCATCATGGCCTGGTATGGGAATTGCTCTGTCCACTAACCACAAGGCCCTCCAGGGGGTGTTGAAGATGGCCCAGTACATCACTGGGAACGTGCTCCCACCCATTCAGTACATCTACTCGAAACCGTGCCTGAAGAAGTCCTGCAGCATCATCAAGGATCCCATACACCCCAGTCACGAGCTGTTCACTCCCTTATCTATCTGCAAGCCATCAGACTGCTGAACACTTGAACTGGACTGACCCCTTGCTCTGATTTTCTATACATTAGCACACACCCACACAGACATTCAAGATAATGCCTGAGAAGCCGGTGTTTGGAGGATATATTGGAACGGGTGTTGTTAGGCCCAAGACAAAGTCGACAATGGGTTACCAACATATTCAAATAATGATAGACCTACACTATACGTGTATAAATGTGTATAAAATCTAGCACACAGCCATGCAATCTCCATAGACATACATTGGCAGTAGAATTGGCTTACTGAAGAGCTCAGTGACTTTCAACATGGCACCGTGATAGGATGCCACATTTCCAACAAGTCAGCTTGTCAATTTTTTGTCCTGCTAGAATGGTCAACTGTAAGTGCTGTTATTGTGAAGTGGAAACATCTAGGAGCAACAACAGCTCAGCCGCGAAGTGATATGCCACACAAGCTCACAGAACGGGACCACCAAGGGCTGAAGTGCACAGAGCATAAAAAACGCCTGTCCTCGGTTGCAAGACCCACTACAGAGTTCCAAACTGCCTCTGGAAGCAACAAAACTGTTAGTCGGGAGCTTCAAGAAATGGGTTTCCATGGCCGAGCAGCAGCACACAAGCCTAAGATCACCATGCGCAGTGCCAAGCGTTGGCTGGAGTGGTGTCAAGCTCGCCACCATTGGACTTTGGTGAAGTGGAAACATGTTCTCTGGAGTGATGAATCACACTTCACTATCTGGAAGTGTGATGGAGGAATCAGGGCTTGGCCAACTGTAAAGTTTGGTGGAGTAGCAATAATGGTCTGGGGCTATTTTCTATGGATTGGACTAGGCACCATAGTTCCAGGGAATGGAAATCTTAACACTACAGTATACAATGACATTCTAGACTATTCTGTGCTTCCAACTTTGTTTGGGGAAGACCCTTTCCGTTTCATCATGACAATGCCCCCGTGCACAAAACGAAGTCCATACAGCAATGGTTTGTCGAGGTCGGTGTGGAAGAACTTGACTGGTCAGCACAGAGCCTTGACCTCAACCCCATTGAACACCTTTGGGATGAATTGGAACGCCAACTGCGAAACAGATCTAATCACCCAACATCATGTCCGACCTCACTAAAGCTCGTGACTGAATGGAAGTCCCCCCAGGAATGTTCCAACATCTAGTGGAAAGCCTTCCCAGAAGAATAGAGGCTGTTATAGCAGCAAAGGGGGGTAGGAAAGGAGGGTAGCCTAATGTTTAGAGCGTTGGACTAGTAATCGGAAGGTTGCAAGTTCAAATCCCCAAGCTGACAAGGTATAAATATGTCATTCTGCCCCTGAACAGGCAGTTAACCCACTGTTCCTAGGCTGTCATTGAAAATAAGAATTTGTTCTTAGTTAGATAAATAAATGTAGTGTATTTCCATCCAAAACTTTATTTTAATTGAATTTTTTCATACTTTTTCATCCTTCCACAAGTTATTGTCCTGGCACTAATCTAGGGTTTCTACCCAAGCCAGCTGATTGTTTGTTCTATCTACGCAACCCAGTCGTTAAGTATTTTTGTTCTGTATGCGACCCAGTCATTTGTTCTAAATGTTCTGGCTGGCAGCACTTTTATCCCTTGCTTGCCAGCTACTTACAACTTACAGTTACGTCAAACAGTGCAGCCAGAATAACAGCAAAGTACCTGCATTTGCATTTGTTTAACCTTTTTTCTAGTGACATTTATTTGGATATATTCATAAGAATGAGCTAATGATATGCAATTTCTCCTGGCATAGAAAATGTTCTCTCTTGTCAGGACACTGTTGTTCAGAGGAGCTAGCCAACTACACAGCTAACACAATCAATTCAAACTGAAGCTGGAAAAACTGCAAACTAGCTGTATTTTGTTTCATTTGACATGTTTTCTATTGACATTTATTTGTTTATATCCATAAAAATTATGCTGATTCATGATTTCGACTGGCTGAGAAAAGCTTCCTGCCTGTCTGTCTTGTCCTGACTCTCAACCCCTACACGTTCATTACTATGAGACAGCAGAGGGAGCACCCCCCCTATCCACATCGACGGGACAGTAGTGGAGAACGTGGAAAGTTCCTCGGCGTACACATCACAGACAAACTGAAATGGTCCACCCACACAGACAGTGTGGTGATGAAGGCGCAAACAGCGCAACTGCTCCGCCCACAACCGTAAGCCTCTCCAGAGTGTTGTGGGGTCTGCACAACACCTCACCAGGGGCAAACTACCTGCCCTCCAGGACGCCTACATCACCCGATGTCACAGGAAGGCCAAAAGATCACAGGAAGGTCACATGAATAAAGATGCTCTGGATCAACGTGTTCCAGTTCCCAGCAATATCCAGCAACTTCTCACAGCCATTGAAGAGGAGTGGGACAATATTCCACAGGCCACAATCAACAGCCTGATCAACTATATGGGAAGTAGATGTGTCATGCTGCATGAGGCAAATGGTTGTCATGTCAGATACTGACTGGTTTTCTGATCCACGCCCCTATCTTTTTTTAAGGTATCTGTGATCAACAGATATCTGTATTCCCAATCGTGAAATCCATAATTTATGGCCTAATTAATTGTTTTCAATTGACTGATTTCCCTATATGAACTGTAACTCAGTCAAATCTTTGCAAATGTTGCGCGTTTCATTTATATTTTTGTTCAGTGTAGTTCTGTGGTGTGTTTTAGGGAAATAAAGAGTGATTGCAAAAACTCCCTTCTTGTTTCCATTCCAGTCCGTTGCAGGATATCCTCTCTGAAATTACCACTGACAAAGAAAACAAATCTAATTTAAACATTCCCAGTCCCAAATTGTCCTTGGCATTCTACAGACACACACACAAATCAGTGGAGCACATCAATTATTTCATCATGGCCAAATCAAAACTGAATTCTTGGCTAGTTTTTGCATCAAAAATGCAACATTTGACCAACATGCAGTGTAAGAGAGCAGTTCTCATAACCTCTCATCGTTTGGCACCTTTCCATGTGTGTCATAAAGCCACAGACTGTGATCATATTCATGGTTCCACACCAACAGGACATTCTGGGTAAATGGCTGCCTCAGAATAACACAGATCATTAAACTACGCGCCACAATGTGGAGAATATCCTAAATGAGACCAGACCTCCCAAAGGACAGGGGGAAATTAGGTAAGGAGTTTGGAGAATGCAGAATTTATGAATATAAGTATTACACATTTGTGTGTGTGTATGTGCCTATGCATAGACCTGCACCAACACAAGTGTGAAATAGATTGTCAGATGACTCTCAGATTTGGCAAAGGTAGCTAAGTGCATCAAGCTACTTGTGTCGACAGAAATCCATTGTGGCACCATTGCCATTTTATTCCCCAGGTATTAATGAAAGAGTAAATGGTTTGTGTTCAGAACTCCACTACTACCAGCATGGCTAATCACTTCACTTACTACAACCAGTTGTACACCACTCCCTGGAGCTATTAAGGTTTGAGGCTCAGACAGTTAGACAAAAAAGATTGCAGAGTAAAGAGCAAAGATGGTCGTTAGACAATCAATGCCCATTTCTCTACAGTTACAGACTACAAAGCTAATCTTAAACAATTTTCTGTTATTTTGTCTCAGTATTTTTAAAGGAAAGGGACAGAAATAAGGAGAAAGTCTGAGTTGAATTGAGTATATACTGATGGCTCATTCCCATAGTTATCCTTTGACATGGCTCCCTCCTCCCAATGAGATACAATATTTCTGCTCAGATGTAAACTGAGCTTGGTTCAAAGTAATGCATAAATATTCACCACACAATGTCTTCAAGTTTAAACATTTCCATAATCGGCTATACTGTAAACCTGGGGAAAGTGGGGTATCAATATTTTCTCATTAAATTTATGAAGGCTCTAGAATCAGATCAGACAAATCCCCTACATTTTCCTAAAGATGAAAGAGGGTCAAACATCAACTAAGCCTTTAAGATACATTCAGTTTGACTCCTTTCAGTTTATGTGATGTGAACTCAGAAGTACAGTGGGGCAAAAAATTATTTAGTCAGCCACCAATTGTGCAAGTTCTCCCACTTAAAAAGATGAGAGAGGCCTGTAATTTTCATCATAGGTACACTTCGACTATGACAGAGAAAATGAGGAAGAAAAATCCAGAGAATCACTTATTTCCCACCATAATTTGCAAATAAATTCATTAAAAATCCTACAATGTGATTTTCTGGATTTTTTTCCTAATTTTGTCTGTCATGGTTGAAGTGTACCTATGATGAAAATTACAGGCCTCTCTCATCTTTTTAAGTGGGAGAACTTGCACAATTGGTGGCTGACTAAATACTTTTTTGCCTCACTGTACATTGTCTGCAGTGGTAGAAAATGTATCCAATTGTCATACTTGAGTAAAAGTAAAGATACCTTGAAAGGATTGGACCCTGTTTTTACATTTTCACCTAAAACGACATACCCAGAACCCTCAGAATGACAAATCAGATGCTGGGAGACAAGAAGCAAGTACAGGGAGTGAACATTTAATAAAACCAACAAGAAACAAACAAGGACAGCGTCTGGACAGGGAAAACATAATGACACTAATGCTGACACGGGGATAAAACTGAGGACAAGACATAGGGGAGACAATCAAAACGTGAATGAGTACAGGTGACTCCAATGAAGCGCTGATGCGCGTAACAAAGGTGACAGGTATGCGTAATGATAGGCAGCTGGGCGCCCTCGAGCGCCAGGGAGGGGGAGCGCAAGCAGGCATGACAAACAGAACATGTGTATTTAGTACTTCTGCCAGATGTTTTCTTGATAATTGTGTGACTTGGACCATTTTCCTGTCCTGCAAAGAATTCAAAATGTAACTTTTGGGTGTCAGGTAAAATGTATGGAGTAAAAAGTACATTATTTTATGTAGGAATGTAGTGAAGTAAAGGTTGTAAAAAATCTAAATAATAAAGTACAGATACCCCCCAAAAACTACTTAAAACTACACCATCTTTAAATTCCCTGCTTCAAGGCCTTAGTGCAGAGGCTGCCATATTCAATCGATCTTAGAAAGTTTGGCAGTGCCATCTAAGAATAAGGCAAAATGCAATGACTGCAATAGAAAGCCTGGACTACAGTAGGACTACACACACAGTGAATAACATTTCAGTTATGGTTACTTTGTAATTACAATCCATTGTAGTTTATTTTCCGGCTCTTTGAAGAGCATTCCCAGTCTAAGTAGATTTGCACTCATGTCTTTCTCTCTCTGTTTCTCTCTCTTCAGCTCTCTCTTCAGCTCTCTCTCTGTATGTCCTCTACTCTCTTCCCACCTCTCTCTCCCTCTCTCACTTTCAACACCCCCCCCCCCCTCCCTGTGTCTGTCTAGCAAAGACACCTATTTTAGGGCATTTGGAATTACCATATTCGTTTACACCTATTAATTTGATTGATCAGTATTCATTTATAGCTAGATACCTCAATATGACAGACAACTATATCAGTGGAGGGGGGGGGGTCACTTTTTGGCTGGGGAGGTCAGGGCCCCTGTGCACGTTAGCTGACATGGCTGAATGAGTGGCTGTCAGTGACTGACTTAACAAGAGAAAAATTGCTAATGCACACCCAAATTTAGAAATTGCACCTGGTGTATTCTACTATTCTTACTCTCAATAGTAAGTTAAGACGACAACTGAGTTTTTTTCGTTGGGTGCCTCCTAGTGACCCCGGGCCCCTAAGCGACACCTTATGTCGATTATGCCTGGAACCGGTCCCGCACACGCACACGCACACAGTCTCCCTTGGCAGGCCAAATATTATATTTCAAAATGCTTTGGTGCTATTTTCAGAAGTAAAAAAACGTACTATTTTATGTAGGAATGTAGTGAAGTAAAGGTTGTAAAAAATCTAAATAATTAAGTACAGATACCCCCCCAAAAAGTACTTAAGTACATTTACATTTACATTTAAGTCATTTAGCAGACGCTCTTATCCAGAGCGACTTACAAATTGGTGCATTCACCTTATGACATCCAGTGGAACAGTCACTTACAATAGTGCATCTAAATCTTAAAGGGGGGGGGGGGGGTGAGAAGGATTACTTTATCCTATCCTAGGTATTCCTTAAAGAGGTGGGGTTTCAGGTGGTGATTGACTCCGCTGTCCTGGCGTCGTGAGGGAGTTTGTTCCACCATTGGGGGGGCCAGAGCAGCGAACAGTTTTGACTGGGCTGAGCGGGAACTGTACTTCCTCAGTGGTAGGGAGGCGAGCAGGCCAGAGGTGGATGAACGCAGTGCCCTTGTTTGGGTGTAGGGCCTGATCAGAGCCTGGAGGTACTGAGGTGCCGTTCCCCTCACAGCTCCGTAGGCAAGCACCATGGTCTTGTAGCGGATGCGAGCTTCAACTGGAAGCCAGTGGAGAGAGCGGAGGAGCGGGGTGACGTGAGAGAACTTGGGAAGGTTGAACACCAGACGGGCTGCGGCATTCTGGATGAGTTGTAGGGGTTTAATGGCACAGGCAGGGAGCCCAGCCAACAGCGAGTTGCAGTAATCCAGACGGGAGATGACAAGTGCCTGGATTAGGACCTGCGCCGCTTCCTGTGTGAGGCAGGGTCGTACTCTGCGGATGTTGTAGAGCATGAACCTACAGGAACGGGCCACCGCCTTGATGTTAGTTGAGAACGACAGGGTGTTGTCCAGGATCACGCCAAGGTTCTTAGCGCTCTGGGAGGAGGACACAATGGAGTTGTCAACCGTGATGGCGAGATCATGGAACGGGCAGTCCTTCCCGGGAGGAAGAGCAGCTCCGTCTTGCCGAGGTTCAGCTTGAGGTGGTGATCCGTCATCCACACTGATATGTCTGCCAGACATGCAGAGATGCGATTCGCCACCTGGTCATCAGAAGGGGGAAAGGAGAAGATTAATTGTGTGTCGTCTGCATAGCAATGATAGGAGAGACCATGTGAGGTTATGACAGAGCCAAGTGACTTGGTGTATAGCGAGAATAGGAGAGGGCCTAGAACAGAGCCCTGGGGGACACCAGTGGTGAGAGCGCGTGGTGAGGAGACAGATTCTCGCCACGGCACCTGGTAGGAGCGACCTGTCAGGTAGGACGCAATCCAAGCGTGGGCCGCGCCGGAGATGCCCAACTCGGAGAGGGTGGAGAGGAGGATCTGATGGTTCACAGTATCGAAGGCAGCCGATAGGTCTAGAAGGATGAGAGCAGAGGAGAGAGAGTTAGCTTTAGCAGTGCGGAGCGCCTCCGTGATACAGAGAAGAGCAGTCTCAGTTGAATCACTAGTCTTGAAACCTGACTGATTTGGATCAAGAAGGACATTCTGAGAGAGATAGCGGGAGAGCTGGCCAAGGACGGCACGTTCAAGAGTTTTGGAGAGAAAAGAAAGAAGGGATACTGGTCTGTAGTTGTTGACATCGGAGGGATCGAGTGTAGGTTTTTTCAGAAGGGGTGCAACTCTCGCTCTCTTGAAGACGGAAGGGACGTAGCCAGTGGTCAGGGACGAGTTGATGAGCGAGGTGATGTAAGGGAGAAGGTCTCCGGAAATGGTCTGGAGAAGAGAGGAGGGGATAGGGTCAAGCGGGCAGGTTGTTGGGCGGCCGGCCGTCACAAGACGCGAGATTTCATCTGGAGAGAGAGGGGAGAAAGAGGTCAGAGCACAGGGTAGGGCAGTGTGAGCAGAACCAGCGGTGTCATTTGACTTAGCAAACGAGGATCGGATGTCGTCGACCTTCTTTTCAAAATGGTTGACGAAGTCATCTGCAGAGAGGGAGGGGGGGGGGGGGGGGAGGAGGATTCAGGTGGGAGGAGAAGGTGGCAAAGAGCTTCCTAGGGTTAGAGGCAGAAGCTTGGAATTTAGAGTGGAAGAAAGTGGCTTTAGCAGCAGAGACAGAAGAGGAAAATGTAGAGAGGAGGGAGCGAAAGGATGCCAGGTCCGCAGGGAGGCGAGTTTTCCTCCATTTCCGCTCGGCTGCCCGGAGCCCTGTTCAAGTAGTACTTGAAAGTACTTTTACTCAAGTACTTTAGACTATCAAAATAAATCTCCCAGCAATTTAAATAGGTATTTACCAACATTTCAGCATCACTGTGCCTACCTCAGGGGGAAAAATATTTTTATTTGATTTTTTATTTCACCTTTATTTAACCAGGTAGGCTAGTTGAGAACAGGTTCTCATTTGCAACTGCGACCTGGCCAAGATAAAGCATAGCAGTGTGAACAGACAACACAGAGTTACACATGGAGTAAACAATTAACAAGTCAATAATACAGTAGAGAAAAAAAAGGGGAGTCTATATACAATGTGTGCAAAAGGCATGAGGAGGTAGGCGAATAATTACAATATTGCAGATTAACACTGGAGTGATAAATGATCAGATGATCATGTACAGGTAGAGATATTGGTGTGCAAAAGAGCAGAAAAGTAAATAAATAAAAACTGTGGGGATGAGGTAGGTGAAAATGGGTGGGCTATTTACCAGATTATGTACAGCTGCAGCGATCGGTTAGCTGCTCAGATAGCTGATGTTTGAAGCTGGTGAGGGAGATAAAAGTCTCCAACTTCAGCGATTTTTGCAATTCGTTCCAGTCACAGGCAGCAGAGTACTGGAACGAAAGGTGGCCGAATGAGGTGTTGGCTTTAGGGATGATCAATGAGATACACCTGCTGGAGCGCGTGCTACGGATGGGTGTAGCCATCGTGACCAGTGAGCTGAGATAAGGCGGAGCTTTGCCTAGCATGGCCTTGTAGATGACCTGGAGCCAGTGGGTCTGGCGACGAATATGTAGCGAGGGCCAGCCGACTAGAGCATACAAGTCGCAGTGGTGGGTAGTATAAGGTGCTTTAGTGACAAAACGGATGGCACTGTGATAAACTGCATCCAGTTTGCTGAGAAGAGTGTTGGAAGCAATTTTGTAGATGACATCGCCGAAGTCGAGGATCGGTAGGATAGTCAGTTATACTAGGGTAAGCTTGGCAGCGTGAGTGAAGGAGGCTTTGTTGCGGAATAGAAAGCCGACTCTTGATTTGATTTTCGATTGGAGATGTTTGACATGGGTCTGGAAAGAGAGTTTACAGTCTAGCCAGACACCTGGGTACTTATAGGTGTCCACATATTCAAGGTCGGAACCATCCAGTGTGGTGATGCTAGTCGGGCAAGCGGGTGCAGGCAGCGATCGGTTGAAAAGCATGCATTTGGTTTTACTAGCGTTTAAGAGCAGTTGGAGGCCACGGAAGGAGTGTTGTATGGCATTGAAGCTCGATTGGAGGTTAGATAGCACAGTGTGCAATGACGGGCCGCAAGTGTACAGAATGGTGTCGTCTGCGTAGAGGTGGATCAGGGAATCGCCCGCAGCAAGAGCAACATCATTGATATACACAGAGAAAAGAGTCGGCCCGAGAATTGAACCCTGTGGCACTCCCATAGAGACTGCCAGAGGACCGGACAACATGCCCTCCGATTTGACACACTGAAATCTGTCTGCAAAGTAATTGGTGAACCAGGCAAGGCAGTCATCCGAAAAACCAAGGCTACTGAGTCTGCCGATAAGAATATGGTGATTGACAGAGTCGAAAGCCTTGGCAAGGTCGATGAAGACGGCTGCACAGTACTGTCTTTTATCGATGACGGTTATGATGT
This sequence comes from Oncorhynchus gorbuscha, assembly GCF_021184085.1. NCBI lineage: Eukaryota > Metazoa > Chordata > Actinopteri > Salmoniformes > Salmonidae > Oncorhynchus > Oncorhynchus gorbuscha. The sequence goes on along the minus strand of NC_060188.1, from coordinate 37,908,903 downwards.
CGTTTAGTACCTTGAGTGTGGCTGAGGTGCACCCGTGACCGGCTCGGAAACCAGATTGCATAGCGGAGAAGGTACGGTGGGATTCGAGATGGTCATTGACCTGTTTGTTGACTTGGCTTTCGAAGACCTTAGATAGGCAGGACAGAATGGATAAAGGTCTGTAACAGTTTGGGTCCAGGGTGTCTCCCCATTTGAAGAGGGGGATGACTGCGGCAGCTTTCCAATCCTTGCGGATCTCAGACGATATGAAAGAGAGGTTGAACAGGCTGATAATAGGGGTTGCGACAATGGCGGCGGATAGTTTCAGAAATAGAGGGTCCAGATTGTCAAGACCAGCTGATTTATACGGGTCCAGGTTTTGCAGCTCTTTCAGAACATCTGCTATCTGGATTTGGGTAAAGCAGAATCTGGAGAGGCTTCGGCGAGGAGCTGCGGGGGGGCCGGAGCTGTTGGCCGAGGTAGGAGTAGCCAGGCGGAAGGCATGGCCAGCCGTTGAGAAATGCTTGTTGAAGTTTTCGATAATCATGGATTTGTCGGTGGTGACCGTGTTCCCTAGCCTCAGTGCAGTGGGCAGCTGGGAGGTGGTGCTCTTGTTCTCCATGGACTTCACAGTGTCCCAGAACTTTTTGGAGTTGGAGCTACAGGATGCAAACTTCTGCCTGAAGATGCTGGCCTTAGCTTTCCTGACTGACTGCGTGTATTGGTTCCTGACTTCCCTGAACAGTTGCATATCGTGGGGACTGTTCGATGCTAATGCAGTCCGCCACAGGATGTTTTTGTGCTGGTCGATAAGGGGGAAGGCACCCTGAGGAAGGCACAGTGATGCCGAAATGTTGGTAAATACCTATTAAATGGCTGTGAGATTATACATGGAGTGTGCGACTTTCTTTAATTTGATAGTTTATAGTTTATTCGCCGTTAGTAAGCACCTCCACACAAACTATTATTCTGGCTGTGCGCCTGCTCATGTTGTTTTATCTACTAAAGTACTTTACACCACTGATTGCCTGCATATCTGCATATCATATATCTGTCAAAAACATTTTTTAACAGGTACAGAACATAAGATTACCCATAAACCTCTTTTAAGAAGAATGGGTTGGAAGCAGGAAAGAAATAGCACTTTGATTCATGTCCTATGGGACCTTCTATTTCAATCTGATTTAGCTGAATCAACTGTTGTATGTATGTTTATGGCTGTGTTCTCCTCTGTGAAGTACATCTCAGTTTAAAGAGCGGTATTTTCTGCTCAGGGTCCAGATGGATGAATTATAATGACTTTTATCTAGATTACATTATCCAGGCCTCTCATAATAGTACTCAATTCTGTAAACATCCCATTACTATTTTTTTGTGCAGGCTTTTCATATCTCATGCATGCACAATTGAACCTTAATGTTCAAAGTAAGGAATAATCCCTGTTGAAGTATCAAGATAGTGTGATTGTTTTTTTCAACAGTCTGTTAATCCTGACAGATAGAAACTACAGTAAATTCCATGCTAACATTGTGGTTCTTTATTTAAAAGTCAACAACAGAACAGTTAGTCCTGCCGTGACTCCCAATGATGTCCAATCTGATGACAAGCTCGTGTTTGAGTACCAACCTACAAACCTGGCCATACATGCGTATGTCATTACTTTAATGTAATAGCATGGGCAGTTCTTTATGGCCTGTTTGCAAATCAATATATTGTTTTTTGTTGTGGAAATAACATCATACTTTAAAGATTTACCATTTGAAATATTGTAAGTGGATGGTGCACAACTGATTCAGTGGTGTTCATAAATAAGTCTAATAAGAGGGTTGGGCATATTTACTATTTTGGAGTCTCTCTCTCTCTCTCTCTCTCTCTCTCTCTCTCTCTCTCTCTCTCTCTCTCTCTCTCTCTCTCTCTCTCTCTCTCTAATACTTACGGTGAAAGCCATTAAAAGGATCAGATCCAACAACAGGCCTGAAATGTCTGGGTGCTTTAGGACGTGGTAAAATAAATGAAGATAGCAAAAAGTGAACAGGTGAGTCCCATGGACTTTGTACCATTAGATTGATCCTAAATCCTAGGATCGGTAACTGTTTGAGTCGTGTGTACAGCGGATTATAAAATGAACAGCTCTGTGTGTTTCCAAACGTCTTTGTAGTTCCCAGCTCTGTGGGAGAATTGTGTCATGGAATCCCACTCAGCCATTTCTGCTGACTTCGTATATACCCTTAAGTCACCCTCGCCCATTCATCAACCTGAGGTAGTTCAGGGGGAAAACAGAATCATTTTAAATGTTCATCGATGTGTTACTTATCTTGGCTACAGATCAAGAGTTATATGAAGAGATGAGGTATTAGTGTGTGTTCAATATTTATATCCCATCATACCTGTGTTGCCTGCATTTGGTTTTATACTGTGGTCGGCACTGATCTCTCATGTGTCAATGCATCAGACTCCCACACACCATCTTTAAATTCCCTGCTTCAAGGCCTTAGTGCAGAGGCTGCCATATTCAATCGATCTTAGAAACTTTGGCAGTGCCATCTAAGAATAAGGCAAAATGCAATGACTGCAATAGAAAGCCTGGACTACATGAGGACTACACACACAGTGAATAACATTTCAGTTATGGTTACTTTGTAATACAATCCATTGTAGTTTATTTTCCGGCTCTTTGAAGAGCATTCCCAGTAGTTTGCATTAAATCAGACACCGCAGGTGTCTAACGCTACTGAAAACAACAACAATTTGGCAGCAAAGTTGTTCTTAATCACTTTGGTACAATTTACAGTACGTGGTACATTTTCAAAAATCTATGCACAAGTTCAATTAACTGAGTACAATAAACAAAGTAACTTGTTCACTGCACCAAAACACTCTTTCAATTTGGATACATATTCAATCTAAGTATCTGCTTTTCAAAACATAATATTCACACATTTTTACATGATTTTCTTGTCATTTGTTAATAACAATAAAATGAACTAATCAAACTGCTCAAAACGGATAACTACTGAACCAAAATCACAAAAGGTGATCTTGTACAATGCTGCATGGGGCAGAAATGGCATACAACACTGTGTTACATTTTTTTGAATAGCCAACTGCTTTACAATAGGCTACTCCTATCTCTAATGATTTATCCTACATATAAGGATAATGAAACTGTAAGACTGACATATTTCTCAACATGCTCACAAACTGCCATTGGATACAAATTATGTTTAAAAAATGTGCATGTCAAGTTGTAATCAAATACTGTGTGTAAGATTATGTTTACCATCTACTATTCGTTCTATTCAGCACATCAAAAAGAACAGTTTAGAAATGTGTAGCTTGTATTTTTTGCTATTGGATTAAATGGTAGATAAAATGACAAAATGTTGAGCCTGTCATTATCTGATGCATTGGTGACTAAATGTTATCGTGGTCTTTCATGGAAAACTTTTGCATGAATGAATCAGGGGTGAAAGATGTGTGAAACACCAAAGAATGCACAACCAAAGATTGAGAACATAAGCTAGGGGTATTACAAGTCTAATCAGCTTAGAGTTTAGTATGTTTTTTTACTTCTGAAAATAGCACCAAAGCATTTTGAAATATAATATTTGGCCTGCCAAGGGAGACTGTGTGCGTGTGCGTGTGCGGGACCGGTTCCAGGCATAATCGACATAAGGTGTCGCTTAGGGGCCCGGGGTCACTAGGAGGCACCCAGCGAAAAAAAACTCAGTTGTCGTCTTAACTTACTATTGAGAGTAAGAATAGTAGAATACACCAGGTGCAATTTCTAAATTTGGTTGTGCATTAGCAATTTTTCTCTTGTTAAGTCAGTCACTGACAGCCACTCATTCAGCCATGTCAGCTAACGTGCACAGGGGCCCTGACCTCCCCAGCCAAAAAGTGACCCCCCCCCCCTCCACTGATATAGTTGTCTGTCATATTGAGGTATCTAGCTATAAATGAATCCTGATCAATCAAATTAATAGGTGTAAGCGAATATGGTAATTCCAAATGCCCTTAACTAGGTGTCTTTGCTAGACAGACACAGGGAGGGGGGGGGTTGAAAGTGAGAGAGGGAGAGAGAGGTGGGAAGAGAGTGGAGGACATACAGAGAGAGAGCTGAAGAGAGAGAAACAGAGAGAGAAAGACATGAGTGCAAATCTACTTAGACTCGAGTATTTCAACAAATCTTGTCTTCCAACTTGTTAGGCAATCATATGTACCTACGGTGGAAGGATAGCCAGCCACACAGAAGGGTGATTTTCACTGAGGAGAAGGAGGCCGTGCTGACTGTGATGCATGCTGGCCATTTCAGAGTGAAGAGCATGTTTGCCAAAATCAACCTACGCTTCTTCTGACAGGGAATTGTCAAGGAGGTGGACAGCTGGGCAAGTTAAATAACATTTTGTTTTACCAATCACATTCTTTTATATCTGAAATTATTATGATTTCAATGAATGTCATATCAGAGAGCATACAATGTTTTCATTTGTCTCTTTTTACTTCAAGGTCAGTACCCTGTCTAGCCTGCCAGAAGTTTGAGAGGACAACGACAGTGGCGCCGGAGTTGAAACCCATCAAAGTTGTATCACCATGGCACTGTCCCAATTCAAATTTTGCCCTGATAAGTTGTTTTGTAATGGTTGCATTAGTTGACCACAGCAGAGTTCAATATTATAAAATGTGTGTGTGTGTCAGTATCCTTACAAATATAAAAATCTGCATACTGAATGACACAGATAAGAATAAATGGGTAATAATAAAGTAATCTTCTCTCCAACACTTTAAATGTTAGGGGTGGACCTCATTGGACAACTTTAAATGTTAGGGGTGGACCTCATTGGACCACTTTAAATGTTAGGGGTGGACCTCATTGGACCACTTTAAATGTTAGGGGTGGACCTCATTGGACCACTTTAAATGTTAGGGGTGGACCTCATTGGACCACTTTAAATGTTAGGGGTGGACCTCATTGGACCACTTTAAATGTTAGGGGTGGACCTCATTGGACCACTTTAAATGTTAGGGGTGGACCTCATTGGACCACTTTAAATGTTAGGGGTGGACCTCATTGGACCACTTTAAATGTCAGGGGTGAACCTCATTGGACCACTTTAAATGTTAGGGGTGGACCTCATTGGACCACTTTAAATGTTAGGGGTGGACCTCATTGGACCACTTTAAATGTTAGGGGTGGACCTCATTGGACCCTTCACAAAATCCAGGAATGGCAACAGCTGGTGTCTGATGGTGACTGATCGCTTTACCAAGTGGGTGGAGGCAATACCCATTAAGGTCAGTAAAGGAAGAGTACGTGCTTAACTCGAAATTCCCTTCTGTAACCCATTAAAACAGGTGCTTGGAACCAATAATAGGTTTTTGTTTTGTATGATACCCATCAAGTTTGGCAAGGCCAACTCCAAGGCAATGATGGACATCTTTTTTTGATTTTATTTTACCTTTATTTAATTAGGCAAGTCAGTTAAGAACAAATTCTTATTTTCAATGATGGCCTAGGAACAGTGGGTTAACTGCCTGTTCAGGGGCAGAACGACAGATTTGTACCTTGTCAGCTCAGGGATTTGAACTTGCAACCTTCCGGTTTCTAGTCCAATGCTCTAACCACTAGGCTACCCTGCCGCCCCATCTTTAACCCACGGTTCACCCATGATTGACTTAGTGTTGTTGTTTGTCTATTGCTATTTTTGTATAACATGCTTTCAGATCACTGAAACCCCACCTGATCTGGAGGAAGTTGTCGAACTAGATCAGAACGCCTTCGAGGGCCACCTTCAGGCACGGACTGAGAAGGATGTGGAGGTTTTTGACCAGGTAAAAGTTATTGTCCGCTGTTAATTTATTTTCTGGCCCTCCAAGTGACATGTAAGAAATATATTTGTAATATGAAACGTAATTGGATTCATTCCTGTTATCAATCATGGTGAGACTGAACATGGACAAGGCGTAGGAGAAACAGGAGAGCTACTGGAGCAGAATCAAGAAGGGGACCAAGTGCTTCGACATTCGAGCAAATGACTTGGTTTGGAAGAAGGATGAAAGGAAGGCGAGACCTGGGAAACCTCACTGCTCTTTCACTCCTAGCTGGGGTCACCATCTGTTAAGGTGAATATAAAACATCTCAGATAATAACTATTTGCATTTGCACACAAAATAACCTGAAGCTGGTTGTAGTTTCCCTAACACTGACATTTTTCTCAGTCTTCCTATGGTTACCTTGGTGGAAGCCAGCAATCTTCCCCAGTTGGAGCAGTTGGATGGTCGACCACTGAAAGCACTGATGCCCTACACTTCGGTGAAGCCCAATAGACTAGAAATTGTAGTTATGCTGAGCTTATAAAAATGTTGTTCTTCAGTTTACCTCTCCAAATGACTTGAGGTCCAACAACCCCCGAGGAGGTATCCCATCCACCAGAACCAATGAGTTCGGATCAGTCTGATTCTCTGTGCTCTGAGTCGGAAGGGGGAACCAGCGCTTGAGGTAGGCTATAACTTCCAAAAGTGTTGAAAAGTACATATCCCCCATTTATAACACTACACCAATCCATCACATTTTCTCACAGTAAAGTGTAACCTGCGTGTTTACTTGTTAACGTCTCTGCCTGTTCCCTTTAACTGTGCTCCTGTTCTGTAGGACCTAGGGGTTCTGCCCAACACCCATGGAACCACCTGATGTCCTCCATTACCAACCACCCTCCAACTTGTCATTACATCATCTACAGCTACCATTGTTGTCATGTTGTCATTATCTGCTAAGAAGTTTTTTTTGCTCTATCATACTGAGCACATAATACATGAGATACATAGCTTAACTAAAAACACTAGCACTGCAAACACTCAGAACAAAGAGAGCAGCAGTGCCTGGACTTTCCAGTCTCCCTCTTCTAGTCCCCTCTTCTGAGACTGGCTGCCTGTTGAGAACAAGTGACAGGCAGAACCTCCCACCCACCCACACAGCAACCACCTCCTCAAAATTCCACACATCACAATTCTGTATTTTAGTCTACGATGTGAGTGTACAAAAAAATCGGTGGGAAGAAAATCTACGTTTATGTATTACAATCTCAAATATTGCCAAGTTGGTTTTCACAGCTGTTTCACAAGGTGTTCATTATTGTAATTATTGTAATTAATTATTGATGGTATTTATTTGTTCCACATTATTCATCGTTGTATTTTAGGACATACAATGGATATATACAGTTGAAGTCAGAAGTTTACATACACCTGAGCCTTAAAGGACACCAATAAGAAGAAGAGACTTGCTTGAGCCAAAAAACATGAATGGAAATCTGTCCTTTGGGCTGATGAGTCCAAATTTGAGACTTTTGGTTCCAACTGCCATGTCTTTATGAGATGCAGAGTAGGTGAACGGATGATCTCCGCAAGTGTGGTTCCCACCGTGAAGCATGGAGGATGAGGTGTGATGGTGTGGGGGTGCTTTGCTGGTGACACTGTCTGTGATTTATTTAGAATTTAAGGCACACTTAACCAGCATGGCTATCACAGCATTCTTCAGCGATATGCCATCCCATCTGGTTTGTGCTTACTAGGATGATAGTTTATTTTTCAACAGGACAATGACCCAACACACCTCCAGGTTGTGTAGGAGCTATTTGACCAAGAAGTAGAGTGATGGAGCGCTGCATCAGATGACCTCACCTCTACAATCACCCAACCTCAAACCAATTGAGATGGTATGGAATGAGTTTGACCGCAGAGTGGAGGAAAAGCAGCCAAAAAGTGCTCAGCATATGTGGAAACTCATTCAAGACTGGTGGAAAAGCACTTCAGGTGAAGCTGGTTGAGAGAATGCGAAGAGTGTGCAAAGCTGTCATCAAGGCAAGTGTAACTACTTCGATGAATCTAAATTTGTTCAACACTTTTTTGGTTACTACATGATTCCATATGTGTTATTTCATAGGTTTGATGTCTTCACTATTATTCTACAATGTAGAAAATAGTCAAAATAAAGAAAAACCCTTGAATGAGTAGATGAGTCCAATCTTTTGACTGGTACAGTACACATTTTCAACATGTCTCTTTGTTTTCAATAGCATTTGGTAGTGGGTTGAGTTACCTTATGCAATTGAGGATGATTTGCTGGAATATTTGTCCACACTGCCATCCCTTAATGCTGGGCTCCAGGGTGGCTGGTAGGGGATCTACACGACTGTCTGACCCTTCCCTTACGCAATTAATTTCCAAAAGCTTACTACCTAAGAATGTTTACTCGTTGTGCTAATAATAAAACACACATTGTAAACGTCTAACTTTCATCAGTACACTGTGCGTAATGGTCCCCTTAAAGATATTGAAAGAGTCGCCTAAATTATTTTTTCACAATAAATTGCCCATGAGTTTGTGTAGATTGCAGTTTACGTAAGATAATGACTATATGTGTAATGAGCAGTACGGGTTAGTGCTTTGATTTGTTGTCCTCTCTATATCAATTCAACAAGTTACTGTTAGCGCGCTGGTATTTACATGCAGTATATTGCTTATGGGTGTCAAAATGTTTAGGTCAATCCAGAAAGGGGAGGAAAGGTCGTATCTTGTGCGCATGGATGCGGGAGGGGTCCCTCAGTGGTGTCGCTGTGTTTCAGCAGTTTGTATCACCACGGTGGGAGCGCTGCAGTGGGGAGGGAACTGAGTGAGAGGCGACAGTCACGACGACTGTAGTAGCTGGTTAAAGTTATATAATCATGTATTATGATACTTAATTTTTCCGGACATCATGGAATTATGGAATCACACCATAAAAGGCAATTGAGCTTTTTCTCTGAGTATTGCGCTCGTTCTTCATAATTGTTTTAGTTTGATTACCATTGAAAATGAAGTACACAGGTGATGTAACAAAATAAACGAAGTTTGTGTTGATCCATGGATTTACACATACCTGGTATGGAGGAACAGGGTCGTCAACATGAATTTTGATACTGCTGATGAAGTCAACTTCTGGAGTAACCGTTCCTCGGAGCTGTACTCGGAGACACAGGGACCATTATCTGCAAATAATTCCAACTTGACCACAGCAAATGGCACAGACAATAACACAGACACGAATCCGCTGGACCTTACCCGAGCCGTGTCCGTTGGTATAGTTCTGGGCGCGTTCATTCTGTTCGCAATTGTGGGCAACATACTCGTAATACTTTCCGTTGTATGCAACAGACACCTGCGCATCCCAACAAACTATTTCATTATCAACCTCGCCATTGCGGACCTGTTGCTGGGTACAACGGTGCTGCCCGTGTCTGCAACATTGGAGATTCTTGACTACTGGGTATTCGGGAGGATATTCTGTGACATCTGGGCGGCAGTGGACGTGCTATGTTGCACTGCTTCCATAATGAGCCTGTGCGTAATATCCATAGACCGTTATATAGGAGTGCGCTACCCACTGCAGTACCCCTGTATAGTAACGGAGAAAAGAGCCCTTTTGGCCATGCTCGGTGTTTGGGTTCTCGCTACTGTCATTTCCATTGGACCTCTGCTCGGGTGGAAACAACCACCCTCAAATGACGACACCATTTGCCCCATCACCGAAGAGCCCTTTTACGCACTGTTCTCGTCATTGGGTTCATTTTACATACCTCTGGCTGTCATCCTTTGCATGTACTGTCAGGTTTATGTAGTTGCCAAACGGACCACTAAGAACTTAGAGGCGGGGGTCATGAAAGAACACATGGACTCGAATGAGCTCACGCTCAGGATCCACTGCAAAAACGCACAACTACAGGAATACTGTGGCGCAGGCAAGGGCCAGACACGGTGCACGCTAACAGTCAAACTGCTCAAGTTCTCCCGAGAGAAGAAAGCTGCTAAAACGCTCGGTGTCGTGGTGGGCATGTTTATTCTCTGCTGGCTGCCATTCTTCCTCGTGCTGCCCATCGGTAGGTTTGGGGTTTTGTTGAGCAAACTGTTGTCATCATTGCCCCCTAGTTGCATTAGTTTAAATTGAACCGCATAACTGATAGACAGGACATTGAATGCATTCATTCTGTTTATAACAAAGAAACCTTGAAAATGAGTGTGGTCACCAGGCACGAGCACATACAAGGCTCTCCCTGGCAGAGCACATGACCCTTTGCCGTTCCGGTCTCCAAAGTGCCCTTTTGGGTGGTGGTAATTATTTTCCCCCAAAATATATTTTTTTGTATATATTTTTTGTCATTGTTGTTCGGATCCCACTTCCCGCAAGTCATCAAGTTCGCCACCCCCCAACCCCACCCAAGTCTGTTGGTTGCGCATGTTGATCGTTTGTCCTTCCGCGTCACTTTACACACAGACAATGTCAGCTAAACATAAAATGAAGATGTTTATTTGTCTCTCTGTGACGGCCGAAAACTTCATAGTTGAATATTAATAGCCTAAAAAGTTCGCAATGTTATAAACAAGCGAATCAATGCCACATTTTTTCATATTAAAACAAGCCAACTGAATGCTAAATATAAGCTAAATATTGACATCACTTTCATGTAGGCCCATGTGCAATCGATAGACCTACATCCGAGCCGCTACAATGTTCTTATCTATTAAGCCTATAGGCTACTATTATCTAAAAGCTTACGCATTTCACTGTAGCCTAACCAATAACCTAAAGGTCAACATATTAGGTATATGTCAACGTTGCTTAACTTGCTACTTCATGTTTAATTATTTTAATTGGTTATTTATTTCATTGTAGAATAGCTGTACCCTAAGCCTACTTTAAGCTCAATTCCTGCCTGCCCTTAGGCTACAATTATTTGTTGAGCAAAATTTGCGAAAACCATTGTCATATCCTATTTTTAGGTCACATTGATAGTTTCTATAGCAAACGAGGGAATGAGCGACTTTTACAGTTTACACAAAGTGAAGAAATACATAATTTACATAAACCAACATTGCATACAAAATAGCAGGAGAACACTTAGAATGCATAACACATGGCAAACATATAAAACAAACACTTAAATACATAATAGGCTACAAAACATGTTTTCTCATAATTGGAAAACTGTACTGTGTAAAAAAAATATATACAAAAGATTACTTCGAATAGCCATAAAACATGTAAAAGCTACAGCGAGCTTTTGGTCTATATACTGGAGTCATTTTCAGCACGGGACAGCTCCTGCAAAGGCCGTTCAGTTTCAGATTGGAACAAGTGCACTGCGTGGTGTTTTGGGAAAAGGGCGTGACATCTTATTTTTAGGATGCATCTTTAAAATACTCGTAAACCTAAATTCCATCACTATCGGGATTCAGGAAACCCGGCCCGGGCCTTTGTCCCAGTCTGCCCTGTACGGGGATTGCGCACGCCCGGTATCCACACATTGAGAGATGCGGTCACTGTCGGAGTGTGTGCAGCTAGCTACCTAGTATAAATATCAGCGGGACTGCCACAACGGCGTTATATTTTATTAATACTTGATAACACCATATTTAGCCTACACAATTCGGTCTGGTTGACTGATATGCGCAGTAGAGAGCGACAAAAAGACAGAGGTAGGCGAAATCACAATCAGTCAAATAAATTAAACTAGCTGGCAGATCAACATCAAAGATCAGCTGATAGCCGACTCCCTTTTACCGATGTCAACCAAGTAACTAGGTTACTTACAATTTGTGATGATGAGAAAATAAAAATAAAATCTTTACAGGCATTTTGGTATGTTATGAATTTCGAGTTATGATTTATGAAAGTAAAACAAAAAATCAAGCAGGGTGCCTTTTAATTTTTTTTTAGCACCTGTCCCCTGAAAGGTCTGTGCATGGCGCTGTGTGTGTGACATAAGAGGACAGCATATATCTGTACAGGATATTCTCTGATTATCATTCTCACACAAGCACACAGGCATTTATTTACACACACACACACAGTCTCTCTCTCTGACACACACACAGATACTATTTTTTCCAAATACAGTATACCAATAATATAGAGTTTTCATAAGTCTGATGGTAGTCATGTCAAAAATAAAATAATTTGTTTAGGCAGAAAAGGGGTTAATCAGACGCAGTAGGTCTACACCCATGCCAAAACGTGAAAGTGGGGTATGACAGTAAAATACAACTTCCTTTTATTATCGAAAGGTTAACTTGCCAAAAATGTAAAGATAGAAAAAGACCATACTTCCCAGCCTGTGGCACCAGAAAATGGAGATAGCTTGTTAGGGGTAGCTTGGTTGTAGCATAAGGGTGCAATGGTGCACGAATCTGGTGTACTAATAAATCACTTATTGTGGGTGCTAATGTGGGTGGTTGGCCTCTTCTTGTGTGTGTTTTAGCGCCGGCAAGCCTCTATCTTGAGTTTCCCATGTTCCCAGCACCTCTTAAATCAAGTGAGCAACACATTACACATCAAAGTGGATTCCTCCTACATCTGTTGTTGACATGGAAAAGTTCAGAGAGATGAAACAGACTTTTATACATGAGTCCTTTCCATCCCCTGCCCTCTATATTTGTCTATATTTACTGATTTATGCCAACCCTGAAACACCATGTCCATTTGGAAATGTATACCGTAGCATGCTCATGCTCTTTGAAAGTCTAATTTCCAAATCGCAGGCCCAAAGTCTTCATTCTCTCCATCTGGACTTCACACAGTTAACTGGACATTTTTTCATTTCAATTTTGCAAAGCAAAAACTCAGTAGGCCTATACCACAGGGAGAGTATATAAATACAGGATATACTATATTTTCAATGATTGATTACTGGTATACTAATTATTCTGTGCTTTTACTAAACCAGTGTGTCTATCACAGAAATACATCCTGAATGAAGGGTGATATCAGTCAGTCATGACCTTGCGTGAGATAAGAGAAATGTACAGTTTTGTGGTGATAATCAGGTTATTTTGGCTTTGCTCAAATTACCCAGTTGCAATGTCAAATTGTGGCTCCCTATTGGTTCCTGAGGCCTTCTCAGGGTGTGATGTAGACTGGCTGTGTGGATGACAGAGATGGAGACAATAATATATGCACTGAGCAGAGCGGTGACCTAGCCTGGCCACACCATGGACGTGGAAGCATTGTGTAGAGTAGAGGGATGACATCTAGTACAGATCACACAGAGTACTTGATGGTGAACAATCCGACAGTACTTTTGGTAGTAGCCTAGTTAGTCAAGTTCACAAATCATGTTTTTATTGTCAATTGCACAAGTACAGTGAAATGTCTTTCTTGCTTGCTCATTGCAGTAATCAATATCATAAGTAGAACAAAAACACATAAGAAATAGAAATAAGAACATAAGAAATTGAGTAAGCTATATATATATATAGGGTCAGTTCCAGAGTCAGTGCCAATACCATATTTACAATGTGCAGGGATACTGGAGTGGTAGAGTTAGATATGTATAGGGCTAAGGTGACTATAGGCATCAGGATATATGATAAACTGAGTAGCAGCAGCGTATATGGTGTGTGTGTGTGTGTGTGTGTGTGTGTGTGTGTGTGTGTGTGTGTGTGTGTGTGTGTGTGTGTGTGTGTGTGTGTGTGTGTGTGTGTGTGTGTGTGTGTGTGTGTGTGTGTGTGTGTGTGTGTGTGTGTGTGTGTGTGTGTGTGTGTGTGTGTGTGTGTGTGTGTGTGTGTGTGTGTGTGTGTGTGTGTGTGTGTGTGTGGAGTCAATATGAATGTGTGTGCGTGTTATGTATGAGCAAATTAAGTGTGAGTTTTGGAGTGTCAGTGTAAGTGAGTGTGAGTGAGTGTGTAGAGTGTGCATAGAGTGACTGCTGCAGACGTCGGTGTGATAATACAAATGTTATTGGTTTGAAGGATTGTAGCTTTCCTGACATTGGTTGTAATGTCACATTTACATTTAAGTCATTTAGCAGACGCTCTTATCCAGAGCGACTTACAAATTGGTGCATTCACCTTATGACATCCAGTGGAACAGCCACTTTACAATAGTGCATCTAAATATTTTAAGGGGGGGGGTGAGAAGGATTACTTTATCCTATCCTAGGTATTCCTTAAAGAGGTGGGGTTTCAGGTGTCTCCGGAAGGTGGTGATTGACTCCGCTGTCCTGTCGTCGTGAGGGAGTTTGTTCCACCATTGGGGAGCCAGAGCAGCGAACAGTTTTGACTGGGCTGAGCGGGAACTGTACTTCCTCAGTGGTAGGGAGGCGAGCAGGCCAGAGGTGGATGAACATAGTGCCCTTATTTGGGTGTAGGGCCTGATCAGAGCCTGGAGGTACTGAGGTGCCGTTCCCCTCACAGCTCCGTAGGCAAGCACCATGGTCTTGTAGCGGATGCGAGCTTCAACTGGAAGCCAGTGGAGAGAGCGGAGGAGCGGGGTGACGTGAGAGAACTTGGGAAGGTTGAACACTAGACGGGCTGCGGCGTTCTGGATGAGTTGTAGGGGTTTAATGGCACAGGCAGGGAGCCCAGCCAATGTCCTCCTTCTATGGTTTTTGGAATATGATGTCTGATATATTTGTTATGAGTCCAGGAAGCAACAATAAGCCCTGAATAGCCCTGTCTTTGCTATCTCTACCAGTATATCAGTGATATTATCTAAATTATATTAAACTATATAATCTGTTACATCACCTGTTATTATTTACTTAAGGTATGGATATTGGGAGTGGTTATTATCTCAGTTATGCAATAAAGCCCTGGATTTAAACAGTAATAATTGGAATATAGATGGTGTTTTCATTGGAAATGAATGGTAGTCCTTAAAAGCACTCCCTTAGACAAATTGGATAAAAATAGCTGGGTGAAGAATTCTTTGTGTTCATATTTGACTTGTTGCTATTGCAACTGCCAGGATTTTAAAGTATCTTTGTGAGAGCTTTTGCAGACTGTGTGTGACAATAGTTCCACTTTTCAATGCCAGAATACATTTTCAAATTTTCAAACTCTCTGCCTTGACCCGCCAAAGGAATGTTTTGTTTTTGTCACCCAACATGATGTAGTAACCACAAACTATAGTGCTCTGTGACCTATTGTGCCTGTATTTTATGGCTTGTCCTCAGGCGGAGCTGGTGAAGAATAGAAGGATATATTTTATGGGACAAACAGGAAACAGCATTTTTTCAAACAGTATAGCTGTTGAGGGCTTATGCTTTTTTGATCTCAGAACTCACTAGATGAACCAAAATATTACCTGTTAAAGATACTGACCCTCCAATGATTGTTGCTTTCCAAGTTACGTAACCAATATTTACTATTTTACCACGGTTACAGTTAAATGCATATGCATGATATTGCATTCCCAACATATTAAATAGATGTTTCCCATAATGTTTCAGATTAGTTAACTTATCAACCCAAATTCTCGAGTGAGCTGGACCATGAGTGTGTTGGTGATATGTTGGTGATAGGTTCCTGATGCTTTTAGAGGGCAGGGGGCAGGATTACAGTAGGTCCCACTTACTATCATGCATCTTAAGCCCTCTTTAAAAATGGCTTTTGACAAGATATTTTATTCCATGCTTTTGTCCATTAATGTGTGTACGGAGCTGTCCAAGGGCATTACGTTCCCAGGTAGATCTAAGGGTCTTTCTCCGGCACTATATGGCGCCGGAGAAGATGGCTGGCGTTTTATGGGCTGTTTACCAACCATGGTTAGATTTTTTCACACTGTTGGTAACTTATTTTGTACATAATGTTGCTGCTACTGTCCCTTATGTCCGGAAAGAGCTTCTAGAAATCAGAACAGCAATTACTCGCCTTGAACTGGACGAATAATGTATCTTTAATG
The DNA here is from genome assembly GCF_021184085.1 of Oncorhynchus gorbuscha. Classification (NCBI taxonomy): domain Eukaryota; kingdom Metazoa; phylum Chordata; class Actinopteri; order Salmoniformes; family Salmonidae; genus Oncorhynchus; species Oncorhynchus gorbuscha. The sequence continues at coordinate 37,893,209 of NC_060188.1, read as the reverse complement.
AGTCGGACGAGAGGGATTTACTCCAGACACCCGAACAAGGCCCTCATCCCGTCATTCGCAGAAGAAAGAGACGGAAAAGATAATGCGGAAGGATATCGGGGTGCCTTGTGAGGATCCGCCGACGATTGGATAATGTGCCCTTGCCATCAGTACTTTTGGCCAGCGTACAATTGCTGGATAATAACTTGGATGAACTAAAAGCACTTATATCCTACCAACGGGACATTAAAAACTGTAATATCTTGTGTTTCACCTAGTCGTAGTTAACAACGACATGAATAGCATACAGCTGGCGGGTTATACATTGTATCAGCAGGATAGACAGCAGCCTCAGGTAAGACAACGGGAGGCAGACTATGTCTATTTGTAAATAACAGCTGGAGCATGACATCTAAGGAAGTCTCTAGGTTTTGCTTGCCTGAGGTAGAGTATCTCATGATAAGCTGTAGACCACACTATCTACCTAGAGAGTTTTTATCTGTATTTTTCGTAGATGTCTGCATACCACCACAGACCGATGCTGGCACTAAGATTGCACTCAATGAACTGTATACCGCTAAAAGCAAACAGGAAACGCTTATCCAGAGGCGGTACTCTTAGTGGCCGGGGACTTTAATGTAGGGAAACTTAAATCCATTTTACCAAATTTCTACCAGCATGTTAAATGTGCATCCAGAGGGGGAAAAAACTCTAGACCACCTTTACTCCACAAACAAAGACGCGTACAAAGCTCTCCCTCGCCCTCCATTTGACATAACTGACCATAATTATATCCTCCTGATTCCTGCTACAAGCAAAAATTAAAGCAGGAAGCACCAGTGACTCGGTCAATAAAACAGTGGTCAGATGAAGCAGATGCTAAGCTACAGGACTGTTTTGCTAGCACAGACTGGAATATGGTTTTTCTGATGGCATTGAGGAGTACACCACATCAGTCACTGGCTTCATCAATAAATGCATCGTTGACGTCGCCCCCTCAGTGACTGTATGTACATACCCCACCCAGAAGCTATGGATTACAGGCAACATCCGCACTGAGCTAAAGGGTAGAGCTGTCGTTTTCAAGGAGCGGGACTCTAACCCTGAAGCTTATAAGAAATCCCGCTATGCCTTCCAATGAACCATCAAACAGGTAAATCAAATCGTACTACACCGGCTCCGACGCTCATCGGATGTGGCAGGGCTTGCAAACTATTACAGACTACAAAGTGAAGCACAGCCGAGAGCTGCCCAGTGACACAAGCCTACCAGATTAGCTAAATTACTTATGTGCTCGCTTCGAGGATAATAACACTGAAACATGCATGAGAGAATCAGCTGTTCTGGACGACTGTGTGATCACGCTCTCCACAGCCGATGTGAGCAAGACCTGTTGTAACTACCCATCCCGTGTCCGGGATCGTTGTCATCATCTAACACGAATTAGCATAACGCGAAGGACATAAATATTACTAGAAAATATTCCTATTCATGAAATCATAAGTGAAATATATTGAAACACAGCTTAGCCTTTTGTTAATCACGCTGTCATATCAGATTTTGAAAATATGCTTTACAGCCAAAGCAAGACAAGCATTTGTGTAAGTTTATTGATAGCCTAGCATACCATTATGTCCAGCTAGCAGTAGGCAACTTGGTCACGAAAATCAGAAAAGCAATCAAATTAAATCGTTTACCTTTGATGAGCTTCGGATGTTTTCACTCACAAGACTCCCAGTTAGATAGCAAATGTTCCTTTTTTCCAAAAATATTATTTATGGAGGCGAAATAGCTTCGTTTGTTCTTCACGTTTGGCTGAGAAATCGACCGAAAATTGTGGTCACGAAAACGCCGAAAAATATTCAAAATTAGCTCCATAATATCGACAGAAACATTGCAAACGTTGTTTATAATCAATCTTCAAGGTGTTTTTCAAATATCTATTCAATAATATATCAATTGGGACAGTTGGCTTTTCAGTAGGACCGAGAGGAAAAATGGCTACCTTTGTATTTTACGCAATAATCCCTCTGAGAGTCATCAGGTGACCACTTATGCAATATAGTCACTTACGCTCATTCGTCAACATAAATGCGTGAAACTACTTTAAAATGCTGTAGACACCTTGGGGAATACGTAGAAAAAGGAATCTGGTTGTTCGCCCATTCGCTGCACAATAGAGACGCATCGGAACGCAGAGCTTTCAAAACATGAGTCACTTCCGGATTGGATTTTTCTCAGGCTTTCGCCTGCAATATCAGTTCTGTTATTACTCACAGACAATATTTTTACAGTTTTGGAAACTTTAGAGTGTTTTCTATCCTACGCTGTCAATTATATGCATATTCTAGCATCTTGTCCTGACAAAATAGCCCGTTTACTCTGGGAACGTTATTTTTCCAAAAATGAAAATACTGCCCCCTAGTTACAAGAAGTTTTAAACAGGTCAACATTCACAAGGTCACATGGCCAGACGGATTACCAGGATGTGTACTCCGAGCATGTGCTGACCACCTGGCAAGTGTCTTCTCTGACAATTTCAACCACTCCCTGTCTGAGTCTGTAATACCAACATGTTTCAAGCAGACCACCATAGTCCCTGTGGCCAAGAACACTAAGGTAACCTGCCAAAATGTCTACCAACCCATAGCACTCTCATCTGTAGCCATGAAGTGCTTTGAAAGGCTGGTCATGGCTCACATCAACACCATTATCCCAGAAAACCTAGACCCACTCCAATTTGCATACTGCCCCAACAGATCCACAGATGATGCAATCTCTATTGCACTCCACCCTGCCCCTTCACACCTGGACAAAAGGAACACCTTTGTGAGAATGCTGTTCATTGACTACAGCTCAGCGTTCAACACCATAGTTTCCTCAAAGCTCATCACTAAGCTAAGGACCCTGGGACTACACACCTCCCTCTGCAACTGGATCCTGAATGCAACTTGATCCTGGACTTCCTGACGGGCCGCCCCCAGGTGGCGCCATGCTGATCCTCAACACTGGGGCCCCTCAGGGGTGCGTGCTCAGTCACCTCCTGTACTCCCTGTTCATTCATGACTGCACGGCAAGGCACGACTCCAAAACCATCATTAAGTTTGCCGATGACACAACAGTGGTAGGCCTGATTACCAACAATGACGAGACAGCATATAGGGAGGAGGTCAGAGACCTGGCCGTGTGGTGCCAGGACAACAACCTCTCCCTCAATGACATCAAGACTAAGGAGATGATTGTGGACTACAGGAAAAAGAAGACCGAGCCCACCCCCATTTTCATCGACAGAGCTATAATGGAGCAGGCTGAGAGCTTAAAGTTCCTTGGTGTCCAAATAACCAACAAACTAACATGGTCCAAGCACACCAAGACAGTCGATAAGAGGGCACGACAAATCCTATTCCTCCTCAGGAGACAGAAAAGATTTGGCATGGGTCAAATCCTCAAAAGGTTCTACAGCTGCACCATCGAGAGCATGGTTGCATCACTGACTGGTATGGCAACTGCTTGGCCTCCGCCTGCAAGGCACCACAGAGGGTAGTGCGTATGGGGCCAAGCTTACTACCATCCAGGACCTCTATACCAGGCAGTGTCAGAGGAAGGCCCTAAAAATTGTCAACGACTCCAGCCACCCTAGTCATAGACTGTTCTCTCTGCTACCACACGGAAAGCGGTACCGGAGCACCAAGTCTAGGTCCAAGTGTCACGTTCTGACCTTAGTTCTTTTGTTATGTCTTTGTTTTAGGTTGGTCAGGGCGTGAGTTGGGTGGGGGCAGTCTATGTTCTTTTTTCTATGATTTGGTATTTCTGTGTTTGGCCTGGTATGGTTCTCAATCAGAGGCAGCTGTCAATCGTTGTCCCTGATTGAGAACCATACTTAGGCAGCCTGTTTTCACCCTTGAGTTGTGGGTGATTATTTTTCGTGTTTGTGTTTGAGCCGCACAGGACTGTTTTGTTTGTTTCACGTTGTTGTTTTGTATTTTGTCATGTTCAGTTTTTCTTATTAAATTATGGACACTTACCACGCTGCAAATTGGTCCGATCTATCTTACTCCTCATCAGAGGAAAATGACGAACATTACACCAAGAGGTTTCTAAACAGCTTTTACCCCCGTGCCATCAGACTACTGAACATCTAAACAAATGGCGACCTAGACTCTTTACATTGCCCCACTGCAAAACCTATTCACTCTTTTACACTGCTGCTGCTCTCTCTAATTATCTATGTATAAGTCACTTATATATTTCTGCCTACATATTACCTCAATTACCTCGAGTAACCAGTGACTCTGTACCGGTACCCCTGTACATTTTTTATTTAACCTTTACTTAACTAGGCAAGTCAGCTAAGAACTTCTTATTTACAATGACAACCTAGGAACAGTGGGTTAACTGCCTTGTTAATGGGCAGAACAACAAATGTTTACCTTGTCAGCTCTGGGATTCAATCTAGCAACCTTTTGGTTACTGGCCCTAGGCTACCTGCCGCTATGGCTGTTTATTACTGTAGCTCAGTTGGTAGAGCATGGCACTTGTAACGCCAGGGTAGTGGGTTCGATCCCCGGGACCACCCATACGTAGAATGTATGCACACATGACTGTAAGTTGCTTTGGATAAAAGCGTCTGCTAAATGGCATATATTTATTATATATTTATTATATATTATTATATATTATTATATATTATTATATATTATTGTTCATACCTGCTCTAAATTATTGTTATTATTATTTATTTATGTATTTTAATGTTTGTTTTTCTTAAAACTGTAAGGTCTACAGCTGTTGTATTCGGCGCATGTGACAAATACTATTTGATTGGATTTGATTTGATTCCTTGACCACACTATCATAATCAGGTATGTGTTAGCAAACATGCCTAAACCAGAAAATTGATAAATCCTTCCTATAAAAATTAACTGCTCTTTTTGGCTGAATCTGTGGTCAATGTTTCTGTCCTAAAATGGAAATACCAGTTATGTAGCTAAAATGCGTAGTACAAATAGTAATTTGACAGCATCAGTGATAAAAGTAAAAATATTCCCAGTCTGTCTGGACCTCTGAGAAATTAATGTGCCGACATGACTGTTGTTTTCTCATTCCATGTTACTCAATCAATGCCCGGGCATACAGTTCCTCTAAGGACGCACACATGACTGTAAGTCGCTTTGGATAAAAGCGTCTGCTAAATGGCATATATTATTATTATTATTATAAGGACCTCCACATTTGTAGAAGAGGGCATGGACTGAGAGATTCCAGTTGAGATTATTTCTATGTATGGCGATTGATTGTGAAACCATGATCGATTGAGGAGTTTGCTGCATTATCCTGAGTTCTCCTCCCCCTCCCTCTAGCATGCTGTTTTTTAGCAGCACTCAGGACATAGCCAGGAGATGTGTTGAAAGCCAGCAGCCTCACAGGGCTCTGCATACTGGAAGCCTACTGTACATTTGACTGTCCCCCCATTCACAGTCAAATGTATTGCATCAGTCTTTGCTTTGTTGTTTACTACCTCTTCTCTATAGAGCAACATTGACTACCTTTCTGTGTTTGGCTTATTAGTTTGTCAGAATTCAGCAGCCGTCAAGCCGGACTCAGACATTTTGTAGATAAGACGGGCAGTCACTGTTGTCCGGATGTGTGAAAGACTTGGCGAGTAGATGAAATGGTCAATTGGTATGTGTAAATAAAGCCCTAGGAGATGGACTGTGCAAGTGGAATTGAGAGAGAAGTCGGACAGAGTGCACTGTGATTTGTTAGCCTGGATTCCACAGTTGCACGGCACGAAGAAGCATCCTAAATCTTTGCATGTAAGCACTATCAGAGTAAAGTGGGTTCCTGGCTTCTGGTGACTACGGAGGTTGGGGGATGAGGACGTTACAGTTAGTGGAATAGCGTTGTGGAAGCTCCGGCTATGAAGGCACTTTGCCCTGGACAATAAAGCCAGCCAGTAGCACATGATTAAAGTGTAAACGCAGTCTCTCCTAGGGACAGGCTGGGAAATGACAAATGTGTCCTTGAATTAGATGGTTCTATGAGCCATGGCTCTATTCTGAGGAAACACTGTAATAACTCTGGTTAATCATCTCTCCATCCCAAAGCCGAAAGAGAGAAATAGGATAGAATGCAACATCTTTCTCTTCAGGTTTTCATCCAATAACGTGACAGCCAAGGCTTCTGTGGCAGGACATACCAAAGTGGATGATTACACAATGCTGAGTCCAAAAAGGCCAAAAAAGGGGATGTGATGTGCATCGGGGGATGAGTGCGAGGGTTTGTTAAAGAGTGGACTCCCAGCAGTGAAAGCCTCTGGGATTAGTGTGCCTGTAAAATGGGGAAGAATTTGGAATGATGGCGGATGTCTTTGACCTTTGTTTATGAGCTGGAGAAAGCAAAGATGAAACTTGAAAAAGTGCACAGTAGTGTCGGCACAGTAGTGTTATAGCTTACTGTAATGATTTCTACACTTAATTAGGCTGCTTGTAAATCCTGCCTATAACGTTTTTTACTACTTTTCTTCAATAGTATTGGAAGCTTAGTAGCTTATTCAGAATCAGTGGAAGCACATGCAAGGTTGGTAGGGTTGACCTCAGTGATTAAAGGCCCAGTGCATTCAAAGTGCAGTTTTTCCTGTGTTTTGTATCATATTGTACAACAGCTGATGAAACTAACACTGAAAAAGTGTGAAAACATATGATCAGTGTTATTTCCTGATAATTGCTGGTTGAAAACACAATCTACACAGGACCTTCTAATCAGCAGGTTTGCATGGGTGGGAATTTTTGTCTTCCATGCGGTAATTGGTTAATAGACCAATAACAAAGAGTTCTCAGTTCCCCCCCCCCCCCTCAGACTATTCCCAGACAATCCTAGCAAAATTCTTGCAAGATAAATCGTTTTTTGCTAAAAAGCTATTTTTGCCCATTTTAATTCAAATCTCTTACAATAGGGTACTTAATTGTGACCCATAAATTATTTGATATTGATATAAAACCAGCTGAATTGGGCCTTTAAGGAGAGTATAGTACTGTACACTAATGACGTGTGCTGTCAGTGAGTCATGCTATCTTTCTTTAAAACATTCCAAAACAGGAAACAGTCAAGACAGTAGAATCAGCACCAAAATGGTAATACTTGGAATCACTGTGCAAACATTGTAATAATTGGAGAACCACCAATCTCTATATCTCTATAGTCACTATACACCTGAGGCACGGGAGTTCATACACTATAGATTATGCCCTCTATAGTTGAAAAATAAATACTTTTGCCTGTTGTACAATTGATAATAGTGTTTGATGCTTCAACAAAACCAGTTAAGTGCTTGTATTCTTTAAAAGTTCTCATCAGCTCGGTCACTGATCGTTGATCTGAAAAGTCTGGGAAGGGGAAAGTTGAGCGATTGAAACCCCACCAAGCCTATATTTCAACTTTCCCGTCTTTCCAGATCCTTGGTCTCGAGCGAGAGGAGGATACCTGTGATAAAGTAGCTGCTGGTACATTGACTGTCTGCGAGGTTCTTTTGATGAATGCTGCCATCTATTGATAACCAAACATAATGCATTGAAGAGATGGTTCAGCGTTTACATAGTTTTCTCAGATACAGTATATCTACCACCACAGTGCATACCACATCTTATATTTAAAATGTCAAGTTAAGTTAGAATATATAACAGATATAAGATATAATATATAATGACATTGTTTTTGGACATCTCTGTCCATTTATGACACGTTTTCTCCATGTAATGTCCCAGGGTCATTCAACGCCAACCTGCGTCCCCCGGAGACGTTCTTTAAGGTGATCTTCTGGCTGGGCTACTTCAACAGCTGCCTGAATCCCATCATCTACCCCTGCTACAGCCGAGAGTTCAAACAGGCCTTCATCCGCATCCTCAAGTGCCGCTGCCATCAGAAGAAAAAGCAGAAGGGCTGGAGGGCCTACTACAACTACCGTTCCTCTCACCTGGGCTCCACCAACAACTCCTACCTGAATGGGAGTCAGCAGACCCTGTCCTCTGTCAACCCCAGCCCTCGCTGTGTGAGCAAAGGATCCGGCTCTCGCCTGGAGTCTGGGTGGGTCCATGGCTCCCTGTCCCCCTGCCTGTCTCTGCCTGGGAGCCCCTTCACCAGCCAGATGAGGGCCCTTCCTGGGGCTGTCCGCCAGAGCACCAGCAGAACTATCAGAGTCAACCTGGCCTCCCCCCTGGCCAGGGAGCCAGTGCATGCCAATGGACAGAGTGGGAATGGAAAGGTGGAGCATGGGGCAATCCGAGCAACACCTGAGACAATAATGTAATGGCGGGTTGGAGCATCAGTCATAAGCCTGGACAATGCCGTTTGATAGTCTGTACTTATGCAACGGTAGCCTTTACATCCAGGTGCATGTGGGTATTTTATACTGGATGCTGAAATATGGACAAAGGCCTAACTACTGTAGCAGTCTGGATTTAAGATTTACGCATCACACCAGAGGGTCAATGGTCAATGTGTCCGTAAGTATTTATTACTAAAAGTCCGATTGCTTGTAGTTCCATGTCCTCCAAATGTCCTTTTAAATAATTATTTGTATTATTAAATGATAGTTTTAGACAGAACACTGAAGGCCTCTGCTACTGCACAAAACCTTTTCAGAATAACATGTGCAGCTCTGGCACATACAACTTTCTATTTTCACAATTATGGTGTGAATTTTCAAAACTCTTAGTACAAAACTCAAAATGGGTAGCACTTGTAATACAGCCTGTCTTAATTCAAACCCTTTCATTGTCCATATATTTCATTTGTAGATATCTTTTACCACACAACGATTGATCCACAACATAGGTTAACTCAGTACATTGATTTAATCATCAAAACACAACATAATAATATCTTCTAGGGGCGGCAGCGTAGCCTAGTAGGGGCGGCAGCGTAGCCTAGTGGTTAGAGCGTTGGACTAGTAACTGGAAGGTTGCGAGTTCAAACCCCCGAGCTGACAAGGTGCAAATCTGTCGTTCTGCCCCTGAACAGGCAGTTAACCCACTGTTCCCAGGCTGTCATTGAAAATAAGAATGTGTTCTTAACTGACTTGCCTGGTTAAATAAAGGTAAAATGTAAAAAATAAAAATCTCTATTTAGTTATTTTAAATACCAGTTCATCCACTAGCAAAACATCTTAGACACGTGTTTCTATTATGTTTCAGGTAAGACCCAAATGCAGACTGTGTTGTTGTAACAATGTTTAGCACAGCAACAGGGGCAGGCAAACGACAGGTCAGGTCAGACAGGGGTCCATAATCCAGAGTAGTGGGGCAATGGTACGGGATGGCAGGCGGGCTCAGAGTCAGTACAGGCAAGGGTCAAAACCAGGAGGGTGAGAAAAAGAGAGACTGGGAAAAAGCAGGAGCTGAGACAAAACGCTGGTTGTCTTGACAAGCAAAACGAACTGGCACAGACAAACAGAGAACACATGAATAAGTACCAGGGGGACAATGGGAAAGATGGGCGACACCTGGAGGGGGGTGGAGACAAGCACAAGGTCTGGTGAAACAGATCAGGGCGTGACAGTTTAAAATGGCATTTTTTATGTAATATCCTACAGTACTGTAAATTACAGTACATTACACCTTTTTCACATTAGGCAATACACCTACACTACCCATTAAAATTGACTGAACATTACATTTCCATAATGTCCATTATCCCATGTGTGATGAAAGGTGTGACCATTGGAGACATCTGTTTAACAGGCACTAGTTTGCAGTAAATATCTTCATTGTTCATGCACCTGGGGGAAAATCTTTTGGAATGGCGAATCTAAGCCTGACATTGGTCTGAATTGATGTAATCATATGCCTCGTCCATGGCCTGAAGGAGGGTGTTACACTCATGGAGGTGACATTCACACATCTTCCAAATGTATTGTAATCGTGTATTGTATTGGTTCTGTACATGGCTCAGTGCATAAGAGCATGGAACTAGGAAAAGGGGATACCTTGTCAGTTACATTTATTTACATTTAAGTCATTTAGCAGACGCTCTTATCCAGAGCGACTTACAAATTGGTGCATTCACCTTATGACATCCAGTGGAACAGCCACTTTACAATAGTGCATCTAAATCTTTTAAGGGGGGTGAGAAGGATTACTTTATCCTATCCTAGGTATTCCTTAAAGAGGTGGGGTTTCAGGTGTCTCCGGAAGGTGGTAATTGACTCCGCTGTCCTGGCGTCATGAGGGAGTTTGTTCCACCATTGGGGAACCAGAGCAGCGAACAGTTTTGACTGGGCTGAGCGGGAACTGTACTTCCTCAGTGGTAGGGAGGCGAGCAGGCCAGAGGTGGATGAACGCAGTGCCCTTATTTGGGTGTAGGGCCTGATCAGAGCCTGGAGGTACTGAGGTGCTGTTCCCCTCACAGCTCCGTAGGCAAGCACCATGGTCTTGTAGCGGATGCGAGCTTCAACTGGAAGCCAGTGGAGAGAGCGGAGGAGCGGGGTGACGTGAGAGAACTTGGGAAGGTTGAACACTAGACGGGCTGCGGCGTTCTGGATGAGTTGTAGGGGTTTAATGGCACAGGCAGAGAGCCCAGCCAACAGCGAGTTGCAGTAATCCAGACGGGAGATGACAAGTGCCTGGATTAGGACCTGCGCCGCTTCCTGTGTGAGGCAGGGTCGTACTCTGCGGATGTTGTAGACCATGAACCTACAGGAACGGGCCACCGCCTTGATGTTAGTTGAGAATGACAGGGTGTTGTCCAGGATCACGCCAAGGTTCTTAGCGCTCTGGGAGGAGGACACAATGGAGTTGTCAACCGTGATGGCGAGATCATGGAACGGGCAGTCCTTCCCCGGGAGGAAGAGCAGCTCCGTCTTGCCGAAGTTCAGCTTGAGGTGGTGATCCGTCATCCACACTGATATGTCTGCCAGACATGCAGAGATGCGATTCACCACCTGGTCATCAGAAGGGAGAAAGGAGAAGATTAATTGTGTGTCGTCTGCATAGCAATGACAGGAGAGACCATGTGAGGTTATGACAGAGCCAAGTGACTTGGTGTATAGCGAGAATAGGAGAGGGCCTAGAACAGAGCCCTGGGGGACACCAGTGGTGAGAGCGCATGGTGAGGAGACAGATTCTCGCCACGCCACCTGGTAGGAGCGACCTGTCAGGTAGGACGCAATCCAAGCGTGGGCCGCGCCGGAGATGCCCAACTCAGAGAGGGTGGAGAGGAGGATCTGATGGTTCACAGTATCGAAGGCAGCCGATAGGTCTAGAAGGATGAGAGCAGAGGAGAGAGAGTTAGCTTTAGCGGTGCGGAGCGCCCCCGTGATACAGAGAAGAGCAGTCTCAGTTGAATGACTAGTCTTGAAACCTGACTGATTTGGATCAAGAAGGTCATTCTGAGAGAGATAGCGGGAGAGCTGACCAAGGACGGCACGTTCAAGAGTTTTGGAGAGAAAAGAAAGAAGGGATACTGGTCTGTAGTTGTTGACATCGGAGGGATCGAGTGTAGGTTTTTTCAGAAGGGGTGCAACTCTCGCTCTCTTGAAGACGGAAGGGACGTAGCCAGCGGTCAGGGATAAGTTGATGAGCGAGGTGAGGTAAGGGAGAAGGTCTCCGGAAATGGTCTGGAGAAGAGAGGAGGGGATAGGGTCGAGCGGGCAGGTTGTTGGGTGGCCGGCCGTCACAAGACGTGAGATTTCATCTGGAGAGAGAGGGGAGAAAGAGGTCAGAGCACAGGGTAGGGCAGTGTGAGCAGAACCAGCGGTGTCGTTTGACTTAGCAAACGAGGATCGGATGTCGTCGACCTTCTTTTCAAAATGGTTGACGAAGTCATCTGCAGAGAGGGAGGAGGGGGGGGATTCAGGAGGGAGGAGTTGTTCAACTGAATGCATTCAACTGAAATATGTCTTACACATTTAATCCAACCCCTCTGAATCAGGTGTAGGGGGCTGCCTTAATCAATATAGGCAAGTAGTTGTTGTTTAATAACTGCCTAAAGAGTACTGTGGAGTAAAATCATGAAAGTTCGAGAGTATATATATATACAGTTCAAGTCGGAAGTTTACATACACCTTAGCCAAATAGATTTAAACTCAGTTTTTCACAATTCCTGGCATGTACAATCCCAGTAAAAAAATCCCTGTTTTAGGTCAGTTAGGTTCACCACTTTATTTTAAGAATGTGAAATGTCAGAATAATAGTAGAGAGAATTGTTTACTTCAGCTTGTATTTCTTTCATCTCATTCCCAGTGGGTCAGAAGTTTACATACGCTCAATTAGTATTAGGTAGCATTGCCTTTAAATTGTTGCACTTGGGTCAAATGTTTCGGTTAGCCTTCTACACGCTTTCCACAATAAGTTGGGTGAATTTTGGCCCATTCCTCCTGACACAGCTGATGCAACTGAGTCAGGTTTGTAGGCATCCTTGCTCACACAAGCTTTTTCAGTTCTAACCACAAATTTTGTATAGGATTGAGTGAGGTTAGGACTTTGTGATGGCCACTCCAATACCTTGACTTTGTTGTCCTTAAGCTATTTTGCCACAACTTTGGCAGTAGGCTTGGGATCATTGTCCATTTGGAAGACCCATTTGCAACCAATCTTTAACTTCCTGACTGATGTCTTGAGATGTTGCTTCAATATATCCACATAACTTTCCTTCCTCACGATGCCATCTATTTTGTGAAGTGCACCAGTCCCTACTGCAGCAAAGCACCCCCACAACATGATGCTGCCACCCCCGTGCTTCACGGTTGGGATGGTGTTTGTCGGCTTGCAAGCCACTCCCTTTTTCCTCTAAACATAGCAATGGACAGTATGGCCAAACAGTTCTATTTTTGTTTCATCAGACCAGAGGACATTTCTCCAAAAAGTATGATCTTTGTCCCCATGGGCAGTTGCAAACCATAGTCTGGCTTTTTTAATGGCGGTTTAGGAGCAGTGGCTTCTTCATTGCTGAGCGACCTTTCAGGTTATGTCGATATAGGACTCGTTTTACTGTGGATATAGATACTCCAGCATCTCCACAAGGTCCTTTGCTGTTGTTCTGGGATTGATTTGCACTTTTCGCACCAAAGTACGTTCATCTCTAGGAGACAGAACGCGTCTCCTTCATGAGCGGTATGACAACTGCGTGGTCCCATGGTGTTTATACTCGCGTACTATCGTTTGTACAGATGAATGTGGTACGTTCAGGCGTTTGGAAATTGCTCCCAAGGATGAACCAGACTTGTGGAGGTCTACAACTTTTTTTTCTTAGGTCTTGGCTGATTTATTTTGATTTTCCCATGATGTCAAGCCAAGAGGCACTGAGTTTGAAGGTAGGCCTTGAAAAACATCCACAGGTACACCTCCAATTTACTCAAATCATGTCAATTAGCCTATCAGAAGCTTCTAAATCCATGACATAATTTTCTGGACTTTTCCAAGCTGTTTAAAGGTCAACTTAGTGTATGTAAACTTCTGACCCATTGGAATTGTGACACAGTGAATTATAAGTGAAATAATGTGTAAACAGTTCTTGCCAAGACTATAGTTTGTTAATAACAAGAAAATGACTCCAACATAAGTGTATGAAAACTTCCAACTTCAACTGTATATATATATCTATATATATATATATACAGTGGGGAGAACAAGTATTTGATACACTGCCGATTTTGCCGATTTTCCTACTTACAAAGCATGTAGACGTCTGTAATTTTTATCATAGGTACACTTCAATTGTGAGAGACGGAATCTAAAACAAAATTCCAGAAAATCACATTGTATGATTTTTAAGTAATTCATTAGCATTTTATTGCATGACATAAGTATTTGATACATCAGAAGAGCAGAAATTAATATTTGGTACAGAAACTTTTGTTTGCAATTACAGAGATCATACGTTTCCAGTAGTTCTTGACCAGGTTTGCACACACTGCAGCAGGGTTTTTAGCCCACTCCTCCATACAGACCTTCTCCAGATCCTTCAGGTTTCGGGGCTGTCACTGGGAAATACGGACTTTCAACTCCCTCCAAAGATGTTCTATTGGGTTCAGGTCTGGAGACTGGCTAGGCCACTCCAGGACCTTGAGATGCTTCTTACGGAGCCACTCCTTAGTTGCCCTGGCTGTGTGTTTCGAGTCGTTGTTATGCTGGAAGACCCAGCCACGACCCATCTTCAATGCTCTCACTGAGGGAAGGAGGTTGTTGGCCAAGATCTCACGATACATGGCCCCATCCATCCTCCCCTCAATACGGTGCAGTCGTCCTGTCCCCTTTGCAGAAAAGCATCCCCAAAGAATGATGTTTCCACCTCCATGCTTCACGGTTGGGATGGTGTTCTTGGGGTTATACTCATCCTTCTTCCTCCAAACACGGCGAGTGGAGTTTAGACCAAAAAGCTCTATTTTTGTCTCATCAGACAACATGACCTTCTCCCATTCCTCCTCTGGATCATCCAGATGGTCATTGGCAAATTTCAGACGGGCCTGGACATGCGTTGCCTTGAGCAGGGGAACCTTGCATGCGCTGCAGGATTTTAATCCATGATGGCGTAGTGTGTTACTAATGGTTTTCTTTGAGACTGTGGTCCCAGCTCTCTTCAGGTCATTGACCAGGTCCTGCCATGTAGTTCTGGGCTGATCCCTCACCTTCCTCATGATCATTGATACCCACGAGGAGAGATCTTGCATGGAGTCCCAGACCGAGGGTGATTGACTGTCATCTTGAACTTCTTCCATTTTCTAATATTTGGGCCAACAGTTGTTGCCTTCTCACCAAGCTGCTTGCCTATTATCCTGTAGCCCATCCCAGCCTTGTGCAGGTCTACAATTTTATCCCTGATGTCCTTACACCCTCTCTAGTCTTGGCCATTGTGGAGAGGTTGGAGTCTGTTTGATTGAGTGTGTGGACACGTGTCTTTTATACAGGTAACGAGTTCAAACACGTGCAGTTAATACAGGTAATGAGTGGAGAACAGGAGGGCTTCTTAAAGAAAAACTAACAGGTCTGTGAGAGCAGGTCTAACAGGTCTGTGAGAGAATTCTTACTGGTTGGTAGGTGATCAAATACTTATGTCATGCAATAAAATGCAAATGAATGACTTACAAATCATACAATGTGATTTTCTGGATTTTTGTTTTAGATTCCGTCTCTCACAGTTGAAGTATACCTATGATAAAAAATTACAGACCTCTACATGCTTTGTAAGTAGGAAAACCTGCAAAATCGGCAGTGTCTCAAATACTTGTTCTCTCCACTATATATATATATATATCAGTCAAAAGTTTTAGAACACCTACTGATTCAAGGGTTTTTGTTTATTTTGACTATTTTGACTAGAATAACATTGAATACATTAAAACTATGAAATAACACATTGTAACCAAAAAAGTGTTTCTATTCTTTGGTCTGAGATTTTTGGTTCTTTGTGAGATGCGATGTGGGTGAGCAGATGATCTCCACATGTGTATTTCCCACTGTAAAACATGGAGGATGAGGTGTTATAGTGTGGGGGTACTTTCCTGGTGACACTGTCTCTGATTTATTTAGAATTCAAGGCACACTTAACCTGCATGGCTACCACAGCATTCGGCCGCGATATGCCATCCCATCTGGTTTGCGCTTAGTGGGACTATCATTTGTTTTTCAACAGGACAATGACCAAACGCACATCCAGGCTGTGTAAGGGCTGTTTTACCAAGAAGGAGAGTGATGGAGTGCTGCATCAGATGAACTGGCATCCACAATCCCCCGACCTCAAACCAATTGAGATGGTTTGGGATGTGTCGGACCGCAGAGTGAAGGAAAAGCAGTCAGAAAATGCTCAGCATATGTGGGAAGACTGTTGGAAAAGCATTCCAGGTGAAGCTGGTTGAGAGAATGTCAAGAGTGTGCAAAGCTGTCATCAAGACAAAACATTAGAAGACTCAAATACAAAATATACTTTGATTTGTTTAATACTGTTTTGTGTGCTACATGATTTCAGATGTGTTATTTCATAGTTTTGATGACTTCACTACTATTCTACAATGTAGAAAATAGTAAAAAAGAAAGAAAGAAAGAAAACCCCTTGAATGAGTAGGTGTTCTAAAACTTTGGACCGGTAGTGTGTGTGTAGTGTTTGGTGTATAGTGTATATATATATATATACATATATATATATACATATATATCATACATTTTATGTTTCTACTTTACAAACATACATTTTCATTATGTAGTTCTCAAAATCTGTAGTTAACAAACCAATGAACATGTTAAATCTATAGGTCTACCATACATTTAAGTGACTATCAATTAAAAGCAGTCGAATTAAGTAATAGTAAATGTCTCTTAAAGAAAGAGATGAGAATTATATCAAAAATAATAAGAGCATTGCATTGTGAATAGCAATTACTTTATCTGAACATGTATAGCAATGTGAAAAATGTATTTCTAGATTAAACACTTAGTCAATTGAACATTTGCTTAGACTTTTGAAATAACTGCCTTTTTTATTATCTGTTTTGAGTTTTGTACTAAGAATTGTGAAAATGTACCACATACACGTCACTTGTTAAATCCACTTCAATTAGTGTAGATGAAGTGGATTGTGTGTCTGTCATTCAGAGGGTAAATGAGCAAGACAAAATATTTAAGTGCCTTTGAACAGGGTATGGTAGTAGTTTCCAGACGCACCGTTTTTTGTCAAGAACTGCAACACTGCTGGGTTTTCACACTCAACAGTTTCCCATGTGTATCAAGAATGGTCCACCACACAAAGGGGGTGCAAATCGATAACAAACTCAGCAAAAAAAGAAATGTCCTCTCAATGTCAACTGTGTTTATTTTCAGCAAACTTAGCATGTGTAAATATTTGTATGAACATAACAAGATTCAACAACTGAGACATAAACTGAACAAGTTCCACAGATATGTGACTAACAGAAATGGAATAATGTGTCCCTGAACAAAGGGGGTGGGTCAAAATCAAAAGTAACAGTCCGTATCTGGTGTGGCCACCAGCTGCATTAAGTACTCCACCTCATGGACTGCACCAGTTTTGCCAGTTCTTACTGTCAGATGTTACCCCACTCTTCCACCAAGACACCTGCATGTTCCCAGACACTTCTGGGGGTATGGCCCAAGCCCTCACCCTCTGATCTAACAGGTCCCAGACGTGCTCAATGGGATTGAGATCCGGGCTCTTCGCTGGCCATGGCAAAACATTCCTGTCTTGCAGGAAATCATGCACAGAACGAGCAGTACGGCTGCCTGCAATGACGACAAGCTCAGTCCGATAATGCTGTGACACACCACCCCAGACAATGACAGACCCTCCACCTCCAAATCAATCCCGCTACAGAGTACAGGCCTCGGTGTAACACTAATTCCTTCGACAATAAACGCGAATCCGACCATCACCCCTGTGGAGACAGTGAAGAGCACTTTTTGCCAGTCCTGTCTGGTCCAGCGACTGTGGGTTTGTGCCGGTGATGTCTGGTGAGGACCTGCCTTACAACAGGCCTACAAACCCTCAGTCCAGCCTCTCTCAGCCTATTGCGGAGAGTCTGAGCACTGATGAAGGGATTGTGCATTCCTGGTGTAACTCGGGCAGTTGTTGTTGCCATCCTGTACCTGTGCCGCATGTGTGATGTTCGGATGTACCGATCCTGTGCAGGTGTTGTTACACGTGGTCTGCCACTGAGTGGATGATCAGCTGTCCGTCCTGTCTCCCTGTAGCGCTGGCTTAGGGGTCTCACAGTACGTACATTGCAATTTATTACCCTGGCAAAATCTGCTGTCCTCATGCCTCCTTGCAGCATGCATAAGGCACATTCACGCAGATGAGCAGGTACCCTGGGCATCTTTCTTTTGGTGTTTTTCAGAGTCAGTAGAAAAACCTATTCGGTGTCCTAAGTTTTCATTACTGTGACCTTAATTGCCTACCGTCTGTAAGCTGTTAGTGTCTTAACCGTTCCACAGGTGCATGTTCCTGAATTGTTTATGGTTCATTGAACAAGCATGGGAAACAGTGTTTAAACCCTTTACAATGAAGATCTGTGAAGTTATTTGGATTTTTACGAATTATCTTTGAAAGAAAAGGTCCTGAAAAAGGGATGTTTCTTTTTTTTTGCTGAGTTTAGGAAGGTGTTCTTAATCTTTCATACACTCAGTGTGTATAAAAGATAATTGTCTCAACTATTTTGGAGGGTGAAACATATTCTTCTTGTCATATTGTATTTGTTCTATTTGTATGTTGAGTGAAACATTTATATTTGATAGCTAGCTGCCCAGTAAAGGCTATTGAAAGCATTGTGTTGAGATCATTTAGGTTCATGGTTGACATCAATCCCCATGTGTATTTGGGTTTGATCTCTCAATTTAAGAATGTATATGTAGTGTTCCACAACAGCCACTGTGTAATGTAATATTGCATTTTTATTGTTTGAAGGCATGTATATATGTGTGTGATGTATCTTGATTTACAGTATCGTATTGCAGCGTTTGTACACATCTGCAGCATTTGTAGTTCACATCTGCTAAACTTGGGATTGATATTGTATTTATTTATTTAGATGGCAGGATATATGTGATAGAAAATGTTTTATTTAAAGGGGGAATGTGCTTTTTATCTCAAACAATTTAGAGGGACAGTGCAGTAACAATCTAACTATGCCGAATAAGATTTAAAATAAATACATTAAATTAAAATCAAGACCCTCTATGGCTGTTCAGATTTAATGTTTTGATGTCATGTGCACAAGTACAGTGAAATGCCTTTCTTGCAAGCTTTGAATTGAAAGATATTGTAAAATCAAATGCCTTAATTCAGAAATACTACTAATAACGATAATGGATGTTAGCCCTCTTGAAAATATGTAGTCATATTAAAATGTATCAATTTTAATTCAGACAAAAATTATTACTTTACAGCTGGACTATGTGAGGGAGAACGGACTGTTGGAAACGTACAGTATACTACTCCATTTCTCCTACCAATCACTGTAGATTCTGTTCAGCAGACACAGATAAGACAGCACAGAGGTGATTTCTGTGTAAATACATGGATTTGTAGTGCATTGTTATTTAGTTTTGATTGCAGAGGTTAAATAAACGTCATTTATGAACGTTCCTGGCTGTTCCTCATCATTTCTCAGTTTCATCATTATAATGAAGGTTATAACATACATATCACCCTCCTTTTAAGGGAATGGGACAAATATTTATGGATAACTTAATAGATCACACATTCCAGTATCAACAGTATTTATTGTGGGTGAACAACAGCATTCACCAGGTGATAAAGGACCAGAAAATAAGCTCCTTATTAAGTGTGGCATCACTTGTCTGGGTCTTGTGGAATTTGGTAGCCTGAAGTGTTTATAGAACGATGCAAGTAATGATCTGTCTGTTTGATGGCAGCATGAAAGCATAGCAGCAGAGGTCAAGGCATGATGTTTATCATCAGGGTCAAGAACACACTCCTTTGCAAATATGTCCCTAATCCATTCAGTGATACAGAATACTGTGTACATCATAGAAAATAGATGTTCAGCAGAGAATGTGAGAGAGACATTTTCTCTGTCAGCATTCAGCTATAAAGCACTTTTTGAGGATGTATCTGTCCATGTCATTTGATCTCAATTATACCCTTTTCTCCCTCCCAAAATGGTCCCACAACTTGTATAATTTGTACCCAAGATAACAGCATTCGGATTTGTAGAGCAAGTACCATCTCTTATGCATATTTCTGGCTTTTTCTAGCAAATACTAAAAAGTGATCTCAAAGGGATGTTGATGATGAATGTTTTAGCGCTAACTGGGCTACACAAATGAGAAATTACTGACAGGGTTTTATCCAGTCAAATAACCTTCTCTCCACTCCATCCAGTTCAACCAAGCCCATTCATTGATTCCAGAGCCCTTAAATAAGAAGAATGAGGGCTAATCTTTACACAGATCGCAGCTAACAACAGCTTTAGAGAATGTTCCCTTAGTCTCATTAACATTTAAGTCGTTTAGCAGAAACTCTTATCCAGAGCACACATTTTCCTGCTGGTCCCCGTGGGAATCAAACCCACAACCCTGGTGTTGCAAGTGCCATGTTCTACCAGCAGCACGAGATACATCTAATGTTTTCATTGGAATGTTCCTGTGATGTGCAAGGAATGTTTCCAAGAGTCCATTCCCTTAATGTAAAATATAACTTACCCAGAGCATGGTTACCATGTTCTCAGAACATAAAATAATGTTCTAGACATGTTTCATGGGAACGTTCCAAAAGCAATTATCGACTTTTCTGTGGGGTAGAAAACCTAACTCCTCTGAACAATGCACTTTTGTAGGTCTGAAACAACTTGATATGTCTAAGCAATAGGGTGAATGCACTTTGAAGTAAATCTGAGTTTTGTTCAAAGTACACTCAAGAAAAACTTGCATTGATCATAGTGGTTCAGGAGTATCATTATAACAGGTTATTATGTGCCAAAACCATTAAACAACTATACAGAAATCTCTTAAATGGTTGAAATAAGGAAATGAGAGAATGATGAAAGAATAGTCAAATTAACTGATAACTGACACATACATGGTGGCGTAGCAAGAAGATCTGAGTACTGTAAACCAATAGGTTTGTGAGTTCAAAGCCCAGGTGAGGACATGTTAAATAATAATTACTGTATAAATGAACATGCAAAGTGTGTCAAACATGTAAGTTGTGTGAAACACCACGGTGTGAGTATCCCTAAACTTGTCAACAGATAAAAAGAGCTGGTAATGAATCAGCGGTTCACCAATCAAGGCCTTGATGTGCTTGACAAAAGTAACAAGGTGTGATGTTTAATGAAATATACCTTTTTTGGACAATGTTTCTTTGAGACCATCAGATTGACATCCTGACAACTGATACACAGAAATGTTCTTGCAACATTTCCATGAAACTTGTCTAGAACATTAATATCTTGTATTGTGAGAACAATGGCATCCATGTCCTGTGTATGTTTGGTGGGAAGTTGAGGGAATATTCTCCTAACTGGACACATGAATGTTCTTGCAATGTCCCATATAACACATCTAGAAAATTGATGTAGTATATTCTGTGAACATTGCAAACACGTTCTAAATCAGTTCTGCTTGACATTGAGGGAATGTTCACCTAACTTTAACACCAACATATTATAATATTCTTGCTAACATAGAACACTCAAACATTAAAGTAACATAACAAAAACGCTTTCTCTCCCTAGAATTGTTAGCTGGATTTCTGAAAGGCACGTTTGAGAGAGGTTCATTCATGAATTAGTCGGTTTTTAATGGTTTTCTTCAGGGTGAAACCAAATAATAATTCTGTGACGAAACAGAGAGTATTTATGTGAAACATTCATTAAGCCAAGTGTTTCCTTAATTAATGACTACATGTCCCAGGGTTCCTCGGGGTCGTAACCCTTATGTGATTGGATAAGCAAGCGGAAGCATTGTTTACAGAGGAAACGTCATCGTGACTAGAGGTAGGACTGTACTAAATCCTAAATATGCAATATTATACTCCTTAACGAACCTTTGTAAAATATATATATGTTTACGAAGGTGAAGAAGTAATCTAGCTTCAAGTATTGAAATGTATATAAAGAAAACATAATTCAAATGTCAAAATGTGTATAATTTGGGTCTGTAACTGTTAGGTAGCATTATGCTAGCTAGCTAACGAATGAATTTAGCTGACTAGCTAGCAAGCTAACGTTAGCTTTATCGCTGAAGTAAATAATATTTTTAGCTAATATTGCTAATATTAAGTAAACAGTTTTGTAGCGAACGTAGTAGCTACAAGTTTAAAAAAAGTGTCCATGCCTCTACATTCGTGTTAGAGAGGGAGCTGACATCAAGATGCTTAAACGGCGGTGATACATTGCCTTCAGAGTATTCCCACCCCTTGATTTATTCCGCAATTGTTGATACAGCCTGGATTCAAATTGGTTTAAATACATTTATCACCAATCTACACACAATACCCCATAATGACAAAGTGAATACATGTTTTTAGAAATGTTAGCAAATTTACTGAAAATTAAATACAGAAAGATTACATTAACATAAGTACTCACACCCCTGAGTCAATACTTTGTAGAATCACCTTTGGCAGTGATTACAGCAGTTTGTCTTTCTGGCTAAGTGTAAGAGCTTTACACACCTGGATTGTGCAACATTTGCCCATTTTATTCTTTTCAAAATGATTTAAGCTCTGTCAAATTGGTTGTTGACCATTGCTCGACAACCATTTTCAGGTCTTGCCATAGATTTTCAAGTAAATTTAAGTCAAAACTGTAACTCGGCCACTCAGGAACATTCACTGTCTTCTTGGTAGGCAACTCCAGTGTAGATTTGGCCGTGTTTTTAGATTATTGTACAGCTGAAAGGGGAATTCATCTCCCAGTGTCTGGTGGAAAGCAGACTGAACCCGGTTTTCCTCTAGGATTTTGCCTGTGCTTAGCTCCATTCTTTTGTTTTTTTTATCCTGAAAAACTCCTCAGTCCTTAATGATTACAAGCGTACCCGTTACATGATGCAGCCACCACTATGCTTGAAAATATGGAGTGGGATACTCAGTAATGTGTTATATTGGATTTAACCCAAACATAACACTTTGTATTTAGGACAAGATGTTAATTCAATCAATAAAGCCCTTTTTACATCAGCAGATGGCACAAAGTGCTATACATAAACCCAGCAATGCAGATGTAGAAGCATGATGGCTAGAGAAAACTCCCTAAAAAGGCAGGAACCTAGGAAGAAACCTAGGGAGGAACCAGGCTCAGAGGGGTTGTTTCCCGGGTGGAGATTATAAGAGTACATGGCCATTTAAGGGCAGATTGTTCTTCAAGATATTCAAACGTTCATAGATGACCAGCAGTATCAAATAATCACAGCGGTTGTAGAGGGTGCAACAGGTCTGTACCTCAGGAGTAAATGTCAGTTGGCTTTTCATAGCCGAGCATTCAGAGGTCGAGACAGCATGTGCGGTAGAGAGTCGAAAACAGCCGGGAAAAGGTAGCACGTCCGGTGAACGGGTCAGGGTTTCTTAGCTGCAGGTAGAACAGTTGAAACTGTAGCAGTAGCATGACCAGGTGGACTGGGGACAGCCAGGAGTCATCGGGCCAGGTAGTCCTGAGGCATGATCCTAGGGCTCAGGTCCTCCGGGAGTGGAGGGAGAGAGAGATAAATAGAGGGAGCATGCTTAAATTCACACAGGACACTTGATAAGACATGATAATTACACCAGATATAACAGACTGACCGTAGCCCCCCGGCACATAGACTATTGGCAGTATACCAGGCAGTATATAACCCCACTAGAGGGATATCGTCAGACCACCAATTTACTGCTCTGAGACAAGGCTGAGTATAGCCCACGAAGATCTCCACCGCACAAGCCTGGGGGGGTGCAAAACCGGACAGGAAGATTACATCCGTGACTCAACCCACTCAAGTCGTGCACCCCTCCTAGGGATGGCAAGGCAGAGCACTAGTAAGCCAGTGACTCAGGCCGCGTAATAGGGTCAGAGACAGAGAATCCCAGTGGAGAGAGCCGGCCAGGCAGAGACAGCAAGGGCGGTTCGTCTCTCCAGTGCCTTGCTGTTCACCTTCGTACCCATGGGCCAGACTACACTCAATCATAGGACCTACTGAAGAGATGAGTCTTCAGTAAAGACTTAAAGCTCGAGACCGAGTCTGCGTCTCTCACATCGATATGCTGACCGTTCAATAAAAGTTGAGCTCTATAGGAGAAGGCCCTGCCTCCAGCTGTTTGCTTAGCAAATTATAGGGACAATAAGGAGACCTGTGTCTTGTGAACGTAGCGTACGTGTAGGTATGTACGGCGGGACCAAATTGGGGAGATAGGTAGGATCAAGCCAATGTAATGCTTTAGCAGTAAAACCTTGAAGTCAGCCATAGCCTTAACAGGAAGCCAATGTAGAGAGGCTAACTGGAGTAATATGATTTTTTGGGGGGGTTCTAGTCAGGATTCTAGCAGCCGTGTTTAGCACTAACTGAAGTTTATATAGTGCTTTAACCGGGTAGCTGGAGAGTAGAGCATTGCAATAGTAAAATTAACAAAAGCATGGATTGGCTTTTCTGCATAATATTTGGCCAAAAAGTTTCTGATTTTTGCAATGTTAAGAAGGTGGAGAAAAGCTGTCCTTGAAATATTCTTGATATGTTCGTCAAAAGAAAGATCAGGGTCCAGAGTAACGCTGAGGTCTTTCACAAGTTTTATTTGAGACGACTGTACAACCATCAAGAATAATTGTCAGATCCATCAGCAGATCTCTTTGTTTCTTGGGACCTAGAACTAGCATCTCTCTTTTGTCCAAGTTTAAAAGTAAAACATTTGATGCCATCCACTTCCTTATGTCTGAAACAGAGGCTTCCAGGGTAGGCAACCTTGAGGAACGCCTATTACAATTGATTTGTCAGAGGGCAAATAATCCACAGAGACAAATGGATATCTTTACGACATATAAGATCTAAACCAAAATAATGTGGTGATCGATGGTGCCAAAAGCAGTACTAATGTCTAGGACCACGAGGACAGATGCAGAGCCTTGGTCTGATGGCATTAAAAGGTCATTTCACACCTTCACGAGTGCAGTCTCAGTGCTATGATGGGATCTAAAACCAGACTGAAGCATTTCGTATACATTATTTGTCTTCGGGAAGGCAGTGAGTTGCTGCGCAACAGCTTTTTCAAAAATGTTTGAAAGGAATGGGAGAGTTGATATAAGCCGATTGGATAGGGAGTCATTTATTATGTTCAACATTGGGGGGCCAAGCACAGGAAGTAGCACTTTCAGATGTTTAGTTGGAATAGGGTCCAGTTTGCAGTTTGACGGTTTAGGGGCCATTACTATTTTCATAAATGTGTCAAGAGATACAGAATTTAAAAACTTGAGTGTTTCTGTTGATCCTAGGTCCTGGCAGTTCTGTGCAGACTCGGGGACAACTAAGTTTTGGAGACATACGCCGATTCAAAGTGGAGTCTGTAATTTGCTTTCTAATGATACTTATCTTTTCATCAAAGATGTTCATGAATTTATCACTGCTGAAGTGAAAGCTATCCTCTAACGTTGACTGCTGCTTTTTAGTTATCTTTGCCACTG
Source organism: Oncorhynchus gorbuscha (assembly GCF_021184085.1). NCBI lineage: Eukaryota > Metazoa > Chordata > Actinopteri > Salmoniformes > Salmonidae > Oncorhynchus > Oncorhynchus gorbuscha. Next base: position 37,868,122 of record NC_060188.1, on the reverse strand, counting down.
TATCAAAAATAAATGTTGGATTGTTCTTATTCTCCTCAATTAGGTTGGGAAAATAGGACGCTCGAGCAGCAGTGAGGGCTCTTTGATATTTCACGGTACTGTCGGAAGACTTACAGTTTAGTGGAGCGCCATTTCCGTTCCAATTTTCTGGAGGCTTGCTTCAGGGCTCGAGTATTTTCTGTATACCAAGGTGCAAATTTCTCATGACAATTTTTTTTTTTGAGGGGTGCAACTGCGTCAAGGGTATGATGCAAGGTTAAGTTAAGATCCTCAGTTAGGTGCTTAACTGATTTCTGTTCTCCATCATCCTTAGGTAGTGCATCTAGGAATCTTTGGGTTGGGGTTTGAGCAGATTATTTGTTGCGATTGCAAACGTAATAAAATTGTGGTCCGATTGTCCAGGGTTATGAGGAAAAACATTTAGATCTACAATATTTATTCCACGGGACAAAACTAGATCCGGGTATGACTGTGGCAATGAGTACAGTAGGTCTGGATGACATGTTGGACAAAACCCACTGAGTCGATAATGACTCCGAAAGCCTTTTTGAGTGGGTCTGTGGACATTTCTATGTGAATATTAAAGTCCAAATGTTTTTATGTTACCTGCCGATAGGTCTGATAGGAATTCAGGGAACTCGGTGAGGAACGTTGTATACGGCCCAGGAGTCCTGTAAACAGTAACTATAAGTAGGCTGCATAGATTCCATGACTAGATGCTCAAAAAATGAAAACGCAGTAATTTTCTATTTTTGTAAATTGAAATTTGCTGCTGTCCATAAATGTTAGCAACACCTCCACCTTTGCAGGATGCACAGTGGATATGGTCACTAGTGTAACCAGGAGGAGAGGCCTCAATTAACACAGTACATTCATCAGGCCTGAGCCATATTTCAGTCAGGCCAATCACATCAAGATTATGATCATTGATTAGTTAATTGACTGACTTCTTTGGAAGTGAGGGATCTAACATTAAGTAACACTATTTTGAGATGTCAATCTCAATAATGACAAGAATGGAAGAAGTCTTTATTCCAGTGAGATTTTGAGGGCGAACACAGCCATGTTTGTTTTTGTTAGCCTAGATCGAGGCACAGGCACAGTCTCAATGGGGATAGTTTAGCTGACTACACTGACTGTGCTAGTGGCAGCCTCTAAGCTGGCAGGCTGGCTATCTCATTGTGGCGCTAGAGGAGTTAGAGCCCTGTCTATGTTCATAGATAAGATGAGAGCACCCCTCCAACTAGGATGGTCTGTCACTCCTCAGCAGGCCATGGTCCTGTTTGTGGGTGAGTCCCAGAAAGAGGACCTTTCTTTTGGGAGGGGCAGAAAACAGTTTTCAACCAGGGATAAAGTTGTGAGACTGTAGAGCTCATCAGGCCCCTAACTGGGAGGGGGCCAGAGACAATTACTCGATGCCGACACATCTTTCTAGCTGATTTACATGCTGAAGACTGTGTTGGACTTGGTGACCTTTAACTGTTTCATCCTAACATTGTTGTTTCACACGTGGATAACAATAACCCTATACTTTCTACACTCGCCAGTTTTAGCCTTAGCCAGCACCATCTTCAGATTAGCCTTTACGCTGGTAGGTCTGCCCCCTGGTAAACAGTGAATGATTGCTGGATGATGCTTTTTTTTAAACTTTTTTTTTTTTTTACCCCATTTTCTCCCCAATTTCGTGGTATCCAATTGTTTAGTAGCTACTATCTTGTCTCATCACTACAACTCCCGTACGGGCTCGGGAGAGACGAAGGTTGAAAGTCATGCGTCCTCCGGTACACAACCCAACCAAGCCGCACTGCTTCTTAACACAGCGCGCATCCAACCTGGAAGCCAGCCGCACCAATGTGTCGGAGGAAAGAAACACTGTGCACATGGCAACCTTGGTTAGCGCGCACTGCGCCCGGCCCGCCACAGGAGTCGACGATGCTAGGCCAATTGTGCGTCGCCCCATGGACCTCGCGGCTGGTTCCGACAGAGCAAACCCAGAGTTTCTGATGGCACAGCTGGCGCTGCAGTACAGCGCTCTTAACCACTGCACCACCCGGGAGGCCCCTGGATGATTATTTTTTAAGTCAAATATTGCGGGTAATGAAGTTGCCAATGATTAGGGTTTTCAGTTTGTTAGAGCTAATGGTGGGAGGCTTCGGCGACCCAGACCCATAGCGGGTGGAGGAGAAACCTGAGAGGGCTCGCCCTCTGACTCCATCTCGTTGCTTAATGGGGAGAACCGGTTGAAAGTTTCTGTCGGCTGAATGAGCAACACCGGGTTGAGCAGGGCGGAACACTCGAGTCTGTAATCCGAGCGTTCTTTGCCACATTTTTTGACAGTATTACATTAGCGCCTTGTTGCAAACAGGATGCTTGTTTTGGAATATTTTGATTCTGTACAATCTTCTATCTTTTCACTGTGTAAATCAGGTTAGTATTGTGGGGTAACTACAGTGTTGTTGATCCATCCTCAGTTATCTCCTATCACAGCCATTAAACTCTGTCACCGTGGGCCTCATGGTGAAATCACTGAGCGGTTTCCTTCCTCTAAGGCAACTTGAGTTAGGAAGGACGCCTTTATCTTTGTAGTGACTGGGTGTATTGATACAACATCCAAAGTGTAGTTAATAACTTCACCATGCTCAAAGAGATTTTCAATGTCTACTTTTGATTAGTTTTACTAATAGGTGCCTTGTGGTTGAATCTGTGTTTGAAATTCACTGCTCAACTGAGCTGAGGGACCTGTGTGTGGTACATAGATGAGGAAGTCATTCAACACTCATGTTAAACACTATTATTGTACACAGAGTCCATGCAACATATTATGTGACTTGTTAAGCACATTTTTACTCCTGAACTTATTTAGGCTTGCCATGACAAAGGAGTTGAATACTTATTGACTCGATACATTTCAGCTTTTCATTTTTAATTCATTTGTAAAACTTTTTTTTAAAATCCACTTTGACATTATGGGGTATTGTGTGTCGTAGGCCAGTGACAAAATCTACATTTGAATCCATTTTAAATTCAGGCTGTAGCACAACAAAATGTGGAAAATGTAAAGGGGACGTGAATACTTCCTGAAGTCACTGTATATGAATGCTTCTATACAGCTGTTACACAGTAGGTAGTGTAAAGCATAGCACAGAGAATGTTCGACCAACCTTTACTTGGCGATACTTCTTCAATTGCTGATTTGGAAGACAAACACGTATTCTAAACTTCCATGTGTAGTTGCAGGGGTTTGTTTGAATTTATAAAATGTTCTGTTATTCAGTTAATTAAAAATATTTATCCATTAAGTAATCCAACAATATGTACGCTGCCATCTCATCTATTTCAAATCTTCTGTTATTGTTTGAGACGGGTGTCCTACCCAAAGTGCAGCATGTCATGATGACACTCGCCTCTCGATCAATGGGAAGATTTAAAAAATACAAGATGGCAGAGTACACGTTGTTGGATTACTTAATGGATTGTTTATTTGATTGAATAACAGATAATTTTCTGAATTCAAACAAACCCCTGCAACTACCCATGGAAGTTTAGAAGACGTGTTTGTCTCCAAGTAAAGGTTGGTCAAACATTCTCTGTGCCTTGCCTTACACTACCTACTCTTTAATGTCTGTATGGACGCATTCACATTTCACTGCCATTTCAAAGTGTAGCTGGGTCATTTTCACGAAACTGTCAAAAAAAAATAATAATCCTTGTAATTTTTCCACCCAATTTTCTCTTGATTCACTGCGATGAGTCTGTACTTATCTATATCTTAATTATATATATTTTTTTTTTAAATCAGATGTTATGTATTTTACCAGCATTTTCACAAAATTCTCATTACCTCAACAGTTCAAAAAAATTAATATACAAATTAATATTTCAAATATTTTTTTGCCATTGCTTACCTGATGAAAATGTCTGACTTTGGTTTCGCACAAGGTGCTTAAAGTACTTTAATTTGGCACTCTGAAATTCAAGTCCTAGAATTCCTTGAAAATCAGACACTTTCTCAACTTGGTACTTGAATTAAAATGAGTGGAACAGAAAAGGATCAAATATGTTTAAAAAAATATTAGAAAAATATGTTGGTCTTGCAAATTAATTTCCAGGCAGACTATTGAGTTTTATTTCCTCAAGTGTTTTGCGCTCTGGTTGCCAGGCGAGCTCGCCAGGCAGTTACAGAACTGATTGATTAGGTGCTGCCGAACATCACATCGATAGCTAAAATGATGGGCAAATGTAGATTCAAGCCTGCTTTTTTGCGTATGAAACATTTCTGGGATCTTTTAGTTCAGTTCATGGAACATGTGACCAATGTATTACTTGTTGTTTTTATATTTTTGTTCATTATAGTTTACCTACCTTTTTTTACCACTACATCACTGAACTCAACCAACCCACACCGTGTAAAGTGCAAAGAAAAAGACTTCGACATTGCCAGCATGGGTGAATCGGCCCCTGAATAGCTGTTCGTAGCTGTTTAAGTAGTAGATTCTCAAATATCCAAAAATATAAACGCAACATGCAACAATTTTGAATATTTTACTGTTACAGTTCACATAAGGAAATCAGTCAATTGAAATAAATAAATTAGGCCCAAATCTATGGATTCCACATAACTGGGAATACAGATGGGCATCTGTTGGTCACAGATACCTTTAAAAAAGGTATGAGAGTGGATCAGAAAACCAGTCATCTTCTCCTTCGCATAGAGTTAATTAGGCTGTTGATTGTGGCCTGTGGAATGTTGTCCCACTTATCTTCAATGGGTGTGCAAAGTTTCTGGATATTAAGAGAACTGAAAGAAGCTGTTTTACATGTCGATCCAGGGCATCCCAAACATGTTAAATGGGTGACATATCTGGTGATTATGCAGGCAATAGAAGAACTGGGACATTTTCCATTTCCAGGAATTGTGTGCAGATCCTTGTGACATGGGGCCGTGCATTATCATGCTGAAACTTTGAGGTGATGGCGGAGGATGAATGGCATGACAATGGGTCTTTAGGATCTCGCCACAGTATGTGCATTCAAATTTGCCATCGATAAAATTGTTTGTTGTCCGTAGCTTATGCCTGCCCATACCATAACCCCACTGCCACCATGTGGCACTGTGTTGACAGCAAACCGCTCGCCCACACAACGCCATGCACGTGGTCTGTGTTTGTGAGCCTGTTGGACGTACTGCCAAATTCTCTAAAACAATGTTGGAGGTGGCTTACGGTCGAGAAATTAACATTAAATGATCTGTCAACAGTTCTGCTGGACATTCCTGCAGTCAGCATGCCAATTGTATGCTCCCTCAAAACTTGAGACATCTGTGGCATTGTGTTGTGACATTTTAGATTGGCCTTTTATTGTCCCCAGCACGAGGTGTACCCGTGTAATGATCATGCGGTTTAATCAGCTTCTTGATATGCCACATCTGTCAGGTGGATGGATTATCTTGGCAAAGGATAAAATACTCACTAACAGGGATGTAAACAAATTTGTGCACAATATTTGAGAAAATACGATTTTTGTGCGTATGGAAAGTTTCTGGGATCTTTTATTTCGGCTCATGAAACATGGGACCAACACTTTACATGTTGCGTTTTATATTTTTGTTCAGTGTACAATACTATCATTAAGCTGGAATTGTTTAGGAATGTGAATGGGAAATGTGTGTTCATCGGTATGTCCTAAATTCTGCTCATCACTACTCAAATTACAACATCAGTACTGATTTACCACTCATGTACACTATATATACAAAAGTATGTGAACATCTTTTCAAATGAGTGGATTTAGCTATTTCAGCCACACCCTTTGCTAACCGATGTTTAAAATCGAGCACATGCAATCTCCATAGCCTAACATTGGCAGTAGAATGGCCTTACTGAAAAGCTCAGTTACTTTCAACGTGGCACATCTGGCAGTCCGACGGTCAACTCTTGGTTTGGCGGATGCCTGGAGAACATGCCCGCCCCAATGCATAGTGCCAACTGTAATGTTTGGTGGAGGACTTATGTTCTGGGGCTGTTTTTCATGATTTGCGCTAGGCCCCTTAGTTTCAGTGAAGGGAAATCTTAACGCTACTGCAGACATTCTAGATGATTCTGTGCTTCCAACTTTGTAGCAACAGTTTATGGAAGGCCCTTTCCTATTTCAGCATGACAATGCCCCCGTGAACAAAGCGAGGTCCATACAGATATGATTTGTTGATCGGTGTGGAAGAACTTGACTGGCCTGCACAGAACCCTGACCTCACCCCCATCGAACACCTTTGGGATGAATTGGAACGTCGACTGCGAGCCAGGCCTAATCGCCCAACATCGGTGCCCGACCTCACTAATGCTCTTGTGGCTGAATGGAAGCAAGTCCCCACAGTAATGTTCAAACATCTAGTGGAAAGCCTTCCCAGAAGAGTTAAAGCTGTTATAGCAGCAAAGGGGGGGACTAACTTCACATTACCCATGATTTTGGAATGAGATGTTCCATGAGTAAGTATCCACATATCAGGTTGTGGCGATATCCTGCCATCTGGTGGCGAATAGAAACAATTGCAAAATAAGAACTATTACAAATTGATGGTCCTTGAAAAGAAATACACCTACATGACCAAAAATGTGTGTACACCTGCTTGTCGAACATCTCATTCCAAAATCATGGGCATTAATATGGAGTTGGTCCCCCCTTTGCTGCTATAATAGCCTCCACTCCTGTTTTTGAGTTGCACCCCCTTTCCCCTCAGAACAGCCTCAATTCATCTGTTTATGGACTCTAGAGGGTGTTCCACACTGATGCTGGCCCATGTTGAGTGTGAAAAACCCACCAGCGTTGCAGTTCTTGACTCAAACTGATGCACCTGGCACCTACTACCATACCCTGTTCAAATGTAAGTCGCTCTGGATAAGAGCGTCTGCTAAATGACTTAAATGTAAATGTAAATGCACTTAAATATTTTCTTGCCCATTCAGCCTCTGAATGGCACACATACACAATCCGTGTCTCAGTTGTCTCCAGGCTTAAAAGTCTTAACCGGTCTCCTCCCCCTTGTTAGGTTCTGAACATATTTCAAGCTAGAATACAGGTGTACATAATGCTTTGTACACTCTGTATTTTGTTTTATTCAAATAAAACATTTCATAAAATTACCCGAGAAATTAATCTGGACTCATTTCAGTAATAAGATTTTGGGTGTGTTAAATGTTAATGTATTTAAAATAAGACACCAAAAACTACACATCTTATTCCTCAGAATGATAGTTGATTTTTTTTAGGATGCATCATAGTTTTGTAACTCAATTTGCTACAGACATTTTAAAACTGTTTTAATGATAATCACCCTGCTAGCTGAGATTTGAGAGCTCGAGGCCACTGCTCTGGCTAGCTATGTGAATTATATTATCTCCGGTCACTGGTATCTCAGTGCACTGTGACATAATCTGTCCTTAGATTAAACTGAGATGCAGGTTACATTGACAGAATGTAGAACTGACTACAACGCCTTCTTCTTATGTGAAGTTCTGTACAGGGAGAAAATTGTATGGATTCCACAGCAGAAAAGGAGTCTGAGGTGCTCCTTGACAAGATGACCAACTCTCTGACCAATGCTATGAGAGTATCCAAACAACATGAATGTCCAGACAGCCAAAGCACAGCAGCCAACAGGGGTACTGAGCAGGAGGACGATGCCTTCTTTGACTGTGAGGAGTCTCTGGATGGAGCAGACGGCTCCATGGGTGACAAGGAAAGGAAGACTGACTGTTCAGAAGCCCCACCGTTATGCCAGGGAGCAGAGGGAGACAGTAAAGAGACAGTCCTATTGAACAACTCACAAAACACAGAGGAAGAACACATCAATGCAGATTTAGGAGACGCTGAGGTGTCAGGGGTGAGAACGACAATATTGGAAGATAAAGAGGGGGAGAGAGGTGAAGGAATGGAGGAGGAGAAAGAGAGTTGGGATGAGTGCACTGAAGAAGACATGAGTTTGGCAGTTGAAGGGGGAGATTCTGATACTGAACTGAAAGGAGAAGAGAACCCAGCTCCTGAGTTTGACGAGGAGTATCTGAGAGAAGTGGAGAAAGTCCTGACAGAGGAAGAAAAGGAGGTGAATTTTATCATAGTCTAAACATTAGTTTCTTACGACGTGTTTCTGTTATAATAATAACTCACCAAAATGCAAGATGCTTTTTTTCCAACTTGAAACTCTACAACCATCATTTGGTGCTTAGTAAGTTGACATTGCAAAAGCTCCCCATCTTTTGTGTTTAATGTTTGTTTCCTTTGTGCCATAGAGCCGCAGAGAGGAGAGCATGACACTAAAGGACAAGGGGAACAGTCAGTTCAAGAGTGGAGGTAAGCTGCTGCAGGCTAAACTGCTGTAGGACGGCTGTTCGTGGAAACGTGTCCAATAGGAATTGACTGACCCTTTATCTTCCTAGAGCACACTGAGGCAGAGGAGTCTTACACGGCAGCTTTGGGAGTGTGCCCTGTGTGTTACAGCAAGGAGAGGGCTATTCTCTTCTCTAACCGTGCTGCTGCCCGCCTGCACCTGGTAAGACTGATATCAACAATAAACTTAACAAGTGGGGAATTCTGAGGACCTATCTGAGTTTACCTAGTTGATTGTTATTACCCTCCTGAGGTTTCCTACATTTCTGTTTGTTTTGTCAAAATACCTTCTCAGACGGCTACCTATATAAATTATAACATATGGCTAAAGTGTACCTTTTATGGCACAATTGTCTCGAAGTAAACTATCTTCTACTATTGCGAAGTCATGTGCGCAGTTTAGTGGCGGGGCAAAAAGACACAGAGCTCTTGTGACACCTAGTGGTACTCCACTGTAACTATAGGTTTGAATGGGAGCTATGCTCTTGCCTGATTCATTCGAGTCCTATGTGTCAAGATGGGCCATTTGGAGTTGATGATGTCATCTCATAACTTATCTACCCAAAAAGATGTACAACACCTAGACAAATACACAACAAAATGCAGACTGAGTTTCAATCAAACCTTTTTCCCCGCCAACAGGATAAGAATGAGAAAGCCATTGCTGACTGCACAAAAGGTGAGACTGTTAAATCTGTATGTATTGTAATTCAACCATGTCAGATGATTGAACTGTCTGGTACCTGATGTCCTACTTTACCAGTGTATGGTGTGTGTAGAAAACACACTTCCCACTCCAGAACCCCCCCATGTTTCTACATATTTTCTGTTCACCCAAACCAGGTGTATCCGTAAAAATTGCAGTTGCTATTATCAAAATCACCAACACCAGGTGCAGATTTGGGTGAATTACATTTATTCATACCCATTGCTACGCAACTAGCACTCTGAACATTTGTTTCCTTGTTTTTTTTCACCTCCAGCTATAGAGTTGAACCCAAACTACATGCGGGCGATCCTGCGGAGGGCAGAGCTCTATGAGAAAACAGACAAGCTGGATGAGGCTTTGGAAGACTACAAGGCTGCTCTGGAGAAAGACCCAAACCTGCCTGCAGCCAGAGAGGCCTGCATGGTTAGTGGCAAAAACTGGCATTTAACTCAAAGTAACAATTTAGCACTTAAAGGTCACTATTCAGTACATGCACATAGTTCATTTTTAACACTTGGAGAGTACTGTATAAGGATTGGGTTTTACATGTTGTTAGAGTTGCCTTGGATGAAAAAACAAGATTTTGATATGAGGCCCACTTATTTGACAATTTCATTGATCTTGCTCATTCAATAGCTAGGGTTTGAATTAATCATCACTGTTTAACTTGCAATATTGGCAAACTGAAATGGCTTGGACAAAGGTTTTTTTCATCTTTCCATTCTATGAGGCTGTCTGTGCTGGAGTTGGCTGTATCTGTGTCAAGGGTAGATACGTTTTTTTTGTTCTGAATGAGGCCATGCATAGCAACAGGAGCCAAGCAGCAGCTCTAACTAATGTAGCCATGAGGAGGCGGCTTGCACAACACAAGCTCACAGCCTCTGCATCTCAAATGCCACCCTATTACATATATAGTGCACTAAGTAGTAGAGCAGGGACGATAAACCCAAAATTATCCACACCGACCGCTTATTGCAGGCATTTTGTGGCCAATACTAGAGAAATGTGAAGTTTGAAATTAAATTTTTTTTGCTAATATAGGTTATTGTTAATGGGACAATTGTTGGCTACAACCATCAAACCATTAGTAGTTTTAAAATATAATAATAATAAATGGTGCTCGACACTAATGTTATAAATGTATCGTTCTATTTATCATTATCACATTAATTCAGGCAATTTATCACAATATGGATTTTTGTCCATATTGCCATGTCCTTTAAAAAAAACATGAACCTTTATTTAACTAGGCAAATCAGTTAAGAACAAAATCTTATCATACAATGTCGGGCTACCCTGGCCTGACCCGGACGATGCTGGGCCAATTGTGTGCCGCCCTACGGGTGCGCACAACTGGCCTAGCCTAGTGCACTTTATATGGGATTAGGACCCATTTGGAACGCGGTCGGCACATCTTGGCCTGGCCTGAAACAGAAGAGTAGACCGAGGCAAGGAGAAGACAGATAAAATACGGAGAGGAAGGAGTATAGTGCAATTATTTTCATATGAAACGACACCGGCAGACACTAAATGGTCTCAAAATACTCTGTCTAATGTATCTCCTCCGGCCCAAACACACACACACACACACACACACACACACACACACACACACACACACACACACACACACACACACACACACACACACACACACACACACACACACACACACACACACACACACACACACACACACACACACACACACACACACACACACACACACACACACACACGTACCCAAGAATCAACTCCACTCCTCCCAACAGCTCCACATTTCCTTTGTTTGGTCTAGAACGGATAATGTGAGATGAGAGCAGTTACAGAGCCTTCAAAAAGTATTCATACCGTTTGACTTATTCCACATTTTGTTGTTACTGCATTAATTAAATATATATTTATCTGCCAATCTACACACAATACCCCATAAAGACAGTGAATTGTTTTTTTTAGACATTTTCAAATGGATTGATTAAATGAAATACAGAAATATCTCATTTACACAAGTATTCACAACCCTGAGTCAATACTTTGTAGAAGCACCTTTAGCAGTGATTACAGCTGTGAGTGTCTAAGAGTTTTACACACAGATGTGAAGTTCGTTGCTGTTCATTGCTAGTTAATGGTTATTTTCAGGTCTTGCCATATATTTTCCAGTAGATTTAAGCCAAAACTCTAACTCGGCCAGGAACATTCACTGTATTTTTGGTAAGTGTAGATTTGGCCAAGTGTTTTAGGTTATTGTCCTGCTGAAAGGTGAATGCATCTTCCTGTGTCTGGTGGAATGCAGACTGAACTGGGTTTTCCTCTAGGATTTTGCCTGTGCTTAGCTCCATTCCGTTTATTTTTTATCTTCAACTCCCCAGTCCTTAACAATTACAAGCATACCAATAACATGATGCTGCCACCACTATACTTGAAATATGGAGAGTGGTACTCAGTAATGTGCTATGTTTGGGGAAAATCCAATAACAGTTTGTATTCAGGAAGAAGGTGAATTGCTTTGCCAATTTTTTTGCAGTATTACTTTAGTGACTTGTCACTCTGTCAATTAGGTTAGTATTGTGGAGTAACTACAGTGTTGTTGCTCCATCTTCAGTTTTCTCCTTGCCCAGCACAGCCTTTAAACTCTTAACTGTTTTAAAGCCACCATGGTGAAACCCCTGAGTGGTTTCCTTCTTCTCCGGCAACTGAGTTAGGAAGGACGCCTGTATCTGTGTAGTGACAGGGTTTATTGATACAACATCCAAAGTGTAAATAATAACTTCACCATGCTTAAATAGATATTCAATGTCTGCTTTTTTTCTTCTTTTTTTGCGATCTACCATTAGGTGCCCTTCTTTGTAAGTCATTGAAAAACCTCCCTGGTATTTGTGGTTGATTCTGTGTTTGAAATGTACTGCTCAACTGAGGAACCTTACAGATATGGGTGGGGTATGGGTGGGGTACAGAGATGAGGTAGTCATTTAAAAATCATAAACGCTTGTTGCACACGGAGTGAGTCCATGCAATTTACTATGTGACCTTGTGAAGCACATTTTTACTCCTGAACTTATTTAGGCTTGACATAACAAATGGGTTGAATACTTATTGACTCTAAGCATTTTTATCAAATATATATATATATATATATATATATATATATATATATATATATATATATATATTCAAAATATATATATTCAAAATTGGAACATAATTCCACTATGGGGTATTGTGTGTGTGTGTATAGTGAATTTGGAAATTATTCAGACCCTTTGACTTTTTCCACATTTTATTACATTACAGCCTTATTCTAAAATTGATTCCATTTCCTTATCAATCTACACACAATACCCCATAATGACAAAGTGAACGCATATTTTTAGAAATGTTTCCAAATTCATAAACTAACAGAAATACCTTATTTACGGAAGTATTCAGACCCTTTACTGTGAGACTTGAAATTGAGCTCAGGTGCATCCTGTGCATCCATCAATCATCCTTTAGATGTTTCTACAACTTGATTGTCCCATCTGTGGTATATTCAATTGGACATGATAAGGTCCCTAAGAACACAGTGGCCTCCATCATTCTTAATTGAAGGTTGGAACCACCAAGTCTTTTCCTAGAGCCTGCCGCCCGACCAAAATGAGCAATCGGGGAGAAGGGCCTTGGTCAGGGAGGTGACCAAGAACCCCCGATGGTCACTCTGACAGAGCTCCGGAGTTCTTCTGTAGAAATGGGAGAATCTTCCAGAAGGACAACCATCTCTGCAGCACTCCACCAATCAGGAATTTATGGTAGATTGACCAGACGGAAGCCACTCCTCAGTAAAAGGCACATGACAGCCCACTTGGAGTTTGCCAAAAGGCACCTGAACAACTGTCAGACCATGATGAAACCAAGATCTAACTCTTTGGCCTGAATGCCAAAGCGTCTCGTCTGGAGGAAACCTGGCACCATCTCTACGGTGAGGCATGGTGGTGGCAGCTTCATGCTTTGGGGATGTTTTTCAGGGGCAGTGATTGGGAGACTAATCAGGGTCGAGGAAAAGATGAACGGAACAAAGTACAGAGAGATACTTGATTAAAAACCTGCTCCAGAGCTCTCAGGACCTCAGACTGGGGCGAAGATTCTCCTTCCAACAGGATAACGATCCTAAGCACACAGACAATACAATGCAGGAGTGGCTTAGGGACAAGTCTCTGAATGTCCTTGAGTGCCAGAGCCCGGACTAGAACCCGATAGAACATCCCTGGAGAGACCTGAAAATAGCTGTACAGTGACGATCCCCATTCAAGCTGACAGAGCTTGAGAGGATCTGCAGAGAAGAATGGAAGAAACTCCCCAAATACAGGTGTGCCAAGCTTATAGCGTCATACCCAAGAAGACTCAAGGCTGTAATCGCTGCCAAAGGTGCTTCAACAAAGTACTCAGTAAAAGGTCTGAATACTTATGAAAATGTGATATTTGCAAAAATATCTCAACCTGTTTCTGGTTTGTCGTTAGGGGATATTGTGTGTAGATTGAGGTGGGAAAAGCAATTTAATCCATTTTAGAACAAGGCTGTAATGTATCAAAATGTGGAAATAGTCCAGGGGTATGAATACTTTCCGAATGCACTGTAGGCCAGTGAGGAGAAATCTCAATTAAATCTATTTTAAATTCCGATTCAAACACAACAAAATGTGGAAAAAGTTAAGGGGTGTGAATACTTTCTGAAGGCACTGTATGTCATTGGAAGCATGCTGTATAGACCAACACCCTAGATATAATATGCAAATAATTACAAAGCAAAGAAAAGGGGTCCTTCTGACCTGAGGTGGATAATGAGATATTACTGTGATGGATTGAGGGGAAAAAACCTGTGGGGCGGCCTAGTGGTTAGAACATTGGGCCAGTAACCGAAAGGCGTTCTAATCCAAAAAGGTAAAGGTAGTGAGATCAGAGGGAGCTAAATCATATCTGATGTGCACTGTTGTGTGTGTGAAATGTTGGGGCCACAGAATAGTAACCAGCCACCTTGACTGACTGACTCTCTTTCTCTCTCCTCCATACAGCGGCTTCCACAACAGATCCACGAGCGAAATGAGAAGCTGAAGGAAGAGATGATGGGTATGAGACCGTTTTGTATTTTTCACCTACTGCTTTTCTAGATTAGATTGCACCCCCAGGGGAACGTTTCAAAAGGCTATAGAGACTAAAGTACATTCGCTGACCAGCAAGAAACATTGAACGGTGCACTGTGATATGTTATATCAGATTGTTCGCAAGTGAGGGTGGCCGCAACATGCCGTGGCAGTTTTAAGGTGGTTCTGTTCCATCATGGTCACCTATAATGTTGTGTGGATCCAGCTGTTACTCACTAGGCTGGGAGTGGTAAACCAAAAAGCAGTGTGTTGGGAAGGAGAAAGGTTGTTTAATAATACGGACCTAAATGGAAATGTTTTTATATGTTATTGGTCATTTTATTTGTTTTCATCACAATTTTTGGCATAATTTAGCCTTCATGTCTTTTGCCTTACCCTGTCTGTTTGTCCATAGGCAAGCTGAAAGACTTGGGCAATATGTTCCTACGGCCTTTTGGCCTGTCCACCTCAAACTTCCAAGTGAACCAGGATACAGGCACTGGATCCTACTCCGTCAACTTTGTTCAGAGTCCAAATAACAACAACAGATAACAATGACAAGCCAGTCTGAGAGATGGCCTTCCATCCCCAGAGCTAAAAGACTGACACTCAGGACCCTCCACTGGTGTGTCAGAAGTCTGAGTGGGATCCGTTTGAAATCCACACGACAAATTAGTCTTTCATGGTTAAAGAAGATGTTATTGTGTGTGCGTGTGAGAGTGTACTGTCTTAACAGTCAACTGTGTTTCCTAAGGGTATAGCCATTAAATGATCAATGACTGTTACTTTGCTGCGTTGTCCTTGTTTTTATATGGCGCTATTTCCTTTGCCACTTCTTTGATGTGAGGATTGAAAGTGTCATTGGCCCCATAAATGTTATACTGATGTACAACACATTTGACAACTTCTGAAGAATATCTGTGGTATCACACCTTTTTGTCAAATGGGTTGTACATCAGTTGTACAACCTCAGTGTGTACAGGGCCAGAGTGTAGTTGTTAAATTGTGTTGAAAAGATGAACTACTCTGTGTAGGCCTTTTTCATGGGCTTATATATTCAGAGGATATTCATATTGGTGTCAAATGGTGAATTGCAGTACAATATAGAAAAACACACCAAGTACAAAGGCAAAAAGCAGATTTACTGATTTTAGGAGATATACAGTAATTACAAAACAGGATTTCCCACATCCACCAGTCTGTTAAGTCAAGACATTAATAGATTGTATCAAAACGCATACATGTACACGAGATGGCGAGAGATGAGCCACAGCTGATTGTCACTGTGGCTCTCTTCAGCTGCTCCTGACTGACTTGACCATGTGTTTGTTTCCCTTTGGGAATCCCCAATCCAGCCTGTGACCTCCCAATCGGTCCAGTCAACTGGCTCTGCTTGTCTTGAAGTGAAGAGGAAAGTCAGGGAGGAATATTGTGGTTTTAACCCTAGAGAGTGACTGAATAGGGACATCTGGCAAGGAAAATGACATGTACGCTTAAATTTGCACATAAAATGTCATGTCATCAAAAAAATCTGTGCTGGATGAGGGGGGCTTCAGCGTTAGCGTGATTGAAATATAAAGGCAATGTTCCTGCGTTAGTGGAGACTGCATTCGTGTTAAACGCTGCATAATGTCGGCTCATAAGGATATTACCTTTACATTTCTTACGATTCAGTGAAGCCGATTGAATAGAACCCTACAGGACCCTGACTGGGGGAGCGTGATATCTTTGATTTTCTGTTTCTGCCAGTCAATTGTAGATTACACACTTAAGTACTGCATCTCCCCAGGAACAGTCTAGACATTTGGAGTTGTTCAGCTAACTCCTGTTCTTTAAGGCTGCTTGTAGCTCAGCGGGTAGCTTACTGTGGGACAACAGGAGCTGGTATAAGGTTGGGGCAGACTGAAGCCCCGTTTATACCTGGTGCTGATATCGTCCACATTCTGATTGGGCCCACATTTTTAGACCGGTGTAGACGATCAAAATAACTTATGGTGATCCTCCTACATCCACATAGCTGATCTTTTGACGGTGTCAAGAGGTGGAACTGAGTTACATCCACAAGCAGTTCCCAGCATTATACTTAAAGTGGATATTGCCATTGGCAAAGGAGTCACATTAAGAGAAATCCCATGCAGCCTTGTTTACAAATTCTAACACTGGACTGTGAGATGTAATCTACACCTTGATAAGGCTGATAGAAATTATTTTGTTTAATGATTTTCAATTTGAGTGTCATTTCTACAGTGCGATTGGAAAGTATTCAGACCCCTTGACTTTTTCCACATTTTGTTACGTTACAGCCTTATTCTAAAATTGTTCTCATCAATCTTCACACAATACACCATAATGACAAAGTAAAAACAGGTTTTTAGAAATGTTTGCCATCATATTTACTTAAGTATTCAGACCCTTTACTCAGTACTTTGTTGAAGCACCTTTATCAGCAATTACAGCCTCGTCTTCTTGGCTATGACGCTACAAGCTTGGCACACCTGTATTTGGGGAGTTTCCCATTCTTCTCTAAAGATCCTCTCAAGCTCTGTCAGGATGGATGGGGAGTGTCGCTGCACAGCTGTTTTCAGGTCTCTCCAGAGATGTTAGATCGGGAGTTTCACAGACCAGAGAATCTTGTTTCTCATGGTCTGAGTCCTTTAGGTGCCTTTTGGCAAACTTCAAACGGGCTGTTATGTGCCTTTTACTGAGGAGTGGCTTCCGTCTGGCCACTCTACCATAAAGGCCTGATTGGTGGAGGGCTGCAGACATAGTTGTCCTGGAAGGTTCTCCTACCTCCACAGAGGAACTCTGGAGCTCTTTCAGAGTGGCCATCGGGTTCTTGGTCAGCTCCTGACCTCATGACTTTGTTTTTGCTCTGACACGCACTGTCAACTGTGTGGGACCTTATACAGACAGGTGTGTGCCTTTCCAAATCAGGTCCAATTAATTGAATTTACCACCGGTGGACTCCAATCAAGTTGTAGAAACATCTTAAGGATGATCAATGGGTCTGAATACTTATGTAAATAAATGTGCTAAGATATCTAAAATACCTGTTTTTGATTTGTCATTATGGGATATTGTGTGTAGCTTGAGATGTATTTTTACTTAATCCATTTTAGAATAAGAATGTCACATAACAAAATGTGAATGCACTGTAAATAGCCTCGTTTCTCCTTCTGAACTTCTAATGCGAGTAGAATGGGTGTGGTTCCGTGACAACGATTAAGAGCAGCTGCTCACCGATTTGACAGCTCCAACGCAGTTACACCTTCGACACCGCCATCAGCTATGCGGGTGTTCGCTATCGCTTGATCTGTTTTAATCTAGGCCTAATGCTCAGTGGGCAAAGCTTAGAATATCAGTGGTTGGAGTTACAGGTGAGAGCAACAGAAGAAAAAAAGGCCCTTAAGGAAGTAGGATGGAGGGCGTTAAATGCGGGTTGCAACAAATGATGTATATGAACGTTAGATTGCTGATGCTATGTATTGGTCGATGAGAGGCTTAGAACCCACTGGTCGGCCATATTGGAACTCAGAAGAAGCAATCCTCAATAGGAATTAATGTAATTCTACAGTATTTCAATTACTTATTGTTTTCAAGGACAAAATTACATTGATTTAAGTATTTTGTTGTTGTAGTGGGGACATAAAGTACTTTAAACGTAAAAAAAAAAGTTCAGCTCACATATAATTTGAAAGTATGCATTGGTGTCTAATAGAATTAAACAAATGTAGACATTAAGAAAAAATACACGTACGTGTGTGTGTATATATATATATATATATATTGGTTGCGACCCGCAAGGTTGCCAGTTCGAATCCCAGTTGCGACTTCTTTTTTTAAAATTTAACCAACATTTTCAACTTATCACATTTCTAATCTACTAACTTTCTGGCTGAACAGCTTTAAATATGTGACAAGACTGTGCTAGTACCATCCCCCTGCTGGTTCAATGGATGTGGCAAGGGACCAGAAGGTCACAGGTTCTGATCCTCCCAATCACCTTTCTCAAAAAAGGTATAATTCAGCGTATTAATGCTAATTCTTATTTTATGTTAACACAAATATTGCTGGGTCTCCCGAGTGGCGCTGTGGACTAAGGCACTGCTCCGCAGTGCTAGCTATGCCATTAGAGATCCTGGTTTGCCTCTTCCAAATCCGTACGGGAGTTGCAGCAATGGGACAAGACTGAGAAAAAGGGATAAATAAAACAAATATTGCCTTTGGTCAAGAGGGACGATTTAAAATGTTTGATAATCCAGATACGTGTCCCTGACTACCTCCTGAGGTGGTCAGGAAGATCTGATCACAATCACTTCAAATGTGGGCACAATCAGACTGTGGACAGGATCAGGACACAAATGTTAGGCATGTTAGCACCAGGTATAAACGGGGCTTGAGACACCAGTATTCTTTTTCAAGACTGCTTCAACACAACAAAGCACAGCCTTCTGCAAATGCACTGTAATAGCATAGCACATGCAATCTTTATTGCATTAATATAAATGTTTTACATAGTATTGTTTTTATTCATTTTTTGTGTTTGCATTTCAAGATCACTGATCAACATACTAAAAACCCTGCAAAATCCTGTGTCCTGTCAACATGTATGTAATACAAATGTAATATATCTATAATGGTCAGAGTGCTCGTCTACTCTGCAGATGTCCTCACTCAAACTAAGGTCACATGCTTGTGGACATGGACGCCTGCTCAAAGAAATCAAATGGTATTCAGCATGATGGACAGGCCCAGAGGTGGAGTAGGTCTGCAATTCATTATAAATATATAAATGTTCCTTCTTCCGATACTTAAATAAAAATAATTATATCGATGACGTCTCCAATTCTGGACATGTCCTTCCGTCTGGCAGTGTAAAGGACCCATCAGCAGCCCTTCAGCGTTGTAGCACTGGAAGAGAAGACAGAGAGAGACATGAACACATCAGGGATCTTTTCATCCAAATCAGAGGGCATGCTCTTTCTGTATTTGGCTTCAACAAAGCAGATTCAATAGGTTTTAGTGCATGCCATTAAAAAGGCTTTTTCATCAAAGCACTGAGACATTGAAAACGTCAGCGCTATGGTACATGACAGGAAGGGCACTCCTACGAATACTAAAATGTTCTTTGAATAAAAGGCTGTAGGTCAGTGCACATTAGCCAACAACACAAAATTCGAGGGGCCTCCAGTTTTCGAGGGGCCTCCAGTGATCTTGAGTGAAATCAGGAATGAACCTAACGGTGCATTGTTCATGTTGCAACGGCGCCATTTTTGGGCTCAATTGCACCTCTAATGCATTTTGGGAGGGGTCCTGTGTGTCTCTCAATGAGGGATCTATACCTGAGTTCTGCTGCATGGATGCCTCAGCCTAGCAAGTTTCTGATTGACAGTGGTACAACCGAGATAGACATCACAAACGAGTCATCGTGATGTGATAACTTTTTCAGCAGTTTGCTGGTCTGGCGTGCATTTACTCCACTGATTATTCAAATGTCTTTGAGATTTAACTTTAGTTAACCTTGAAATGCTGCTGCTCTGTGGATCAGCTCCTTGATTTACGTAATGTTATGTGTATGCTGCTCCCGTACATGGATATATACACTGAGTGTACAAAACATTAGGAACACCTGCCCTTTCCATGCCAGACTGACCAAGTGAACTCAATTATCTCTTATTGATGTTACCGGTTTAATCCACTTCAATCACTGTACATAAAGGAGAGGAGACAGGTTAAAGATGGATTTGTGCCATTCAGAGGGTGAATAGGAAAGACAAAATATTTAAGTGCCTTCGAATGGGGTACGATAGTAGATGCCGGCGCACCGGTTTGCATGTATCAAGAACTGCAACAGTGCTGGGTTTTTCACACTCAACAGTTTCCTGTGTGTATCAAGAACGGTTTTACCACCCAAAGGATATCCAGCCAACTTGACAACTGTGGGAATCATTGGCATCAACATGGGCCAGCATCCCTATAGAATGCTTTCAACACCTTGTAGTCCATTCCCTGACAGATTGAGGCTGATCTTAGGGCAAACGGGGGTGCAACTAAATATTAGGAAGGTAAGTAGCCTTTTCATTTGTATTTCAAACCAAAATATTACTTCTCAGTACTATTTAATTTACAAACAATTAAGAGGACGGAACCATCAAACTCCTCCTAAATGTTAAATTCTACAATGCCATTCAAAGATGCATTGCTTCAGATACACTGACTGACAGCCATTGAACAATGGCTTCTATTAGCATATAATGTCAATGTCCTAGATCTGTTTGCAGGTAAGAAAATCTGTTCAATAAAAGGAATGATTTTACTCCCCCCAAAAATCTCAACATTCATGTATTTCCTCTCATTATTGTTAATGTACCAATAGCCTCAAGTGGTAAACAGGGGCTTATAATAATAATAATATATGCCATTTAGCAGACGCTTTTATCCAAAGCGACTTACAGTCATGCGTGCATACATTGACTGGCAAGTAGTTTTCTACAGGTCTGCTATTTCATAAAAGCCCCACAAACATTTGCAGTTAATGGCAGCTATTATAAGACCACAAGCCACAATTTAAAAGGCATGGTCATTGTCAACTTAAAATACGAGGGGGATAATATAAATATCTCAAATTCCAAATGACCAATGTTTTTATTCCAGCTTGTTTCAAGGTGAAACTGAAGCCTTATAAATAGCATTGGATTTGTAGGTGTTAATGGAAATAGGAGCACTAAAATGAAGACAACTAGGTAAGATTCTTGAAGTTGACATTTTATTTATAATACTTTTTAAAAACATCAGAAAAACATTTACACAAGTGTTCTTCAACTGTTACTTTTTCCAACAGCATTCTCTGATCTGCAAACAGATGATGTCCGAAATAGAAGAAACAGAGCCAACCCGTCATTATACACTTCGTCTCTGCTTGTAACAATGGTCAGGTCAGTGTACTCTACCGAGCAATACGCCTCTGATCTCTACCTGTACGGGGTCTTACTGTATGTCCCTTAACATTTAGTCAGAGTGGATAGGTATGTAGGCAGGTAAAAGAAGAAACATCTTTAGGAAATGTAATTTGTCATTGGTAATTAAATTGTCAAATCTGAAGTGAACAGAACTGGTAGAGATCAGAACTGGTGAGGTAACCCTTCCTCACAACCCTCCCCCAACCTCAGCCAAACAAAAAAGCCTTTTTTCCATTCTTCATCATAAAAATCCACTAAAAATAATTTGATACAGATTGTACTGTACATAATACATCAAATCAGAATTTGCAGTCGTATGAGATTAGCCAAGCAGTGAAGTGGTAAGAAGGTTGAGTTCAGGAGCACCAAATAAAGTCAAACACATTCCAACTCAAACAGGGTTGAGTAACAGCTGAACACTGAGAACTCTGAGAAATCACTGAACTACTTAGTACAAGTCAACAAGACATGGCAAACCCATAGTAAAAGTTGTAGAAAATAACAGAGCAAAAATAGTTCATCCCTGTAACGTGCCATACCACACATGTATATGAGAGGAGTAACTAAAATGGCTTCCCTCTGTCAATGCTAGTTGGTTCTATCATTTTCATAGTATGCCGTCGCTCCATCAACAAACATCTTTGTTTAAAATGTCCCGATGTGCAGACAATTCAAATCAGTGATTTTAAAACAAATTGGGCATCATTCTATGTATAACAGCATGCAAAATCACGGAGCTAGATAGGAAGACCAGAGAGTAATAAAACAGTCTTGGTTAACTGAGGAGCACAAGGTATAGAGACTACAGACAGGACAGAGTCAGATGAGGAGAGAGAACGGGGGAGAGGTGAGGTGGCCCAAGGGGACTGGACAGGTATGAGGGTGGTGGATGTGCCCACTGCCCGGTTGAGCGGGCACGCTCTCAGTACAGTATCTACTGCCCTGCAACCATCTCTGTTTTCAGAGAGGATTAGAAACAGGGCACCATCCTCCTCTCACCGGCACTTGAGGTGACTTTGGCTTACAGGCACATCCTCACAAGCCCAGCTCAACTGTCTGGAAAGCCCTGGCTGGCAGTGTGCCACACGGTGATCAAGAGCTTACCGGCCCGGCAGCCAGTTCCCACAGCCAGTCAGCTCTGACTGTGTCTGAGATACAGCAGGTACCTAAGCCCCTATAACTGCTCGCTCTTCAAATCCACCAGGGTCCACTTCCTCGTCACATCACAGCTACAGTACATGTCTTCAACCAGCACAGATACATCATATTTACTGCTGCTCAGATCCTGTAACTTTCCGTTCACAGTACCTGAAATTGAACCGCTCGTTGCATAGACTGAAATAACTACTCTTTTGGTCTCTTAAGATTTTGACAATTGGCAGCCAATCAAGCAAACCTATGAACCATGGTGTTAGAACATGACATAAGCTTCTTTGCACATAGAGTGAAACTTAAAGGCCTCAAGAGAAGGTGAATATTTCCATCACCAACCATTCTGTAAAAAAAAATGTTAAATTAAATGACCAGATTTCCACCAGTTTGGATAAATAAGTGAAATTTGAGAAGGATGATAAATTAAAATAAACACTGCCATTTTTATATATGCAGTATTGTGTATAACCCCAACCCATTCAGTCCCTTTTTGATCATAGAAAAAAAGAGGAGTCCTGGTTGTCTGGCCTGAAATATTTAGTTTCTTTCTCTCAGGAAGGTGAAGGGACATGGTAGGTGACTAGGAGGGGAGGGGGGGGACCATGTTTGCCTACCTTTCCTTTTCCCCAAAGCACACCACCTCACGTCTCGAATTGCGTAAGCAAGGCGCGAACCTCAGGAGTGAGCTGCTTGGCAGCCTTGGCTGCCTCTGTGATGGCTTTACGGTACAAGCCCTTTCTCTTCTTGTCGAAGCGTGACTGGAAGCTTTCTAGAAAGGGGGCGACCTGTGCAAGTGCCAGGAAGGAGGTGGTGGGTGAACCGAACCAGGCGACACGGGCCTCCTGCCTGACTAAGAGCCCATTATCTTTGCGGCTGATCTGGATGCCTAAGACGCGGGCTGGCCACCAAGGAAAACCATATATTTTGGCCCAAACGATGTCCCCTACGCAAATGCTCCTGCCGTCCAGAGAGACACACTTAGACACATTTTTGGAAAACACTTTCTGAGATTTACGAGTGGTTTTCTCTTCCGTAGGTGCTGGCGAGGGGTCAGTGACTGCTGAGGATGTGCCGGGGCCGGGGGGCGAGTGCAAATCACCGGGAGGGGGAAAGTCAAAGGTCTCGGTGGAGCTACACTCGGAGTTTGAAGACTTTAAGTCATCTGCACTATCAACGCTGCACATGGAGGTATTAGAGGAGTCAGGCTGGCTGGGGTTAAGGGTCATGTACACCACAAGGTTGCCAGCCTTGCTGCCGCGCGTCTCCCGCCTCTCCTCCCGCCCCCCCTGCTCCTCTGGCTCCACCTTGGGGTCGCTGTGCTCCGTGGCTGTGAGGGGTTCCACTTGGGTCTGGGATTGGGTCTGAGGACTGGGCTCAGGTTCTGGCCCTTTATCTAGACCCTGGTTTTCAGCAGCAGTGGCCTCGCCTGTGGAGCAGGAGGAGGAGGAGGAGCGCGTGGAGGTGCAGCGGGGCGCTCCTGGCTTTGGAGGGGACAAACGGCCACTTCCCGGCACTTTCTCGAGGCAAGGCGGCTTACATGTAGAAGAGTCATTCTCTTCATTACGGTACCTTTGGGGCTTGATGCGCATCCTGGGTGGCAGAGGGGTGGCGTTGCTTGGTCCCACCCCGCTGATCTGCTGCAGCCGCCGGGTGAAGTGGACCTTCTGGTGGGCGTGGGCCTCCTGCAGGGCAGCGGCCCTCGTCATCGTCTTGGCGTTGCCACTGCTGCCAGTGACCACTGTAGTCTCTCTCTGCCTCTTCTGCGCCTTGGCCAGTTTCAGCACCTCCCTTGCCTTGGAGTGATCAACATTTTTGCTCTGTAGCACTTTCTTGGCATTGAGTTGGACTCTGGAGCTGCTGTTGACCGGTGATGTTGTTGTGGTGGCTGTTGTCCTCAGAACCCTGTTCCCTCCAGCTCCGGCCTTCACCTGGCCCAGAGAAGAGGAAGAGGAGACTCGAATCCCTGAGGCCTGCCGTTTGGACACCTCAGCAGCATGGCGCTTCTCCTCAGAGCGAGAGTCATTACGTGGCCGCTTGCTGACAGTAGCTGCACTGTCGTTGCGTCTCCGCTTGGCGTCCTCGCCCCTAGAGTCCGACACAGGGCCTCTACGTGGCTCCCTCTTGTCCACGGTCATGACAGTCCCCTTGCACTTGTCACAGAGCACCTGGCGGGGCCTCAACTTGATGGCGTTCATGATAGAGGTGGGCTCCTCGCGATACAGCCTGCGCTTGGGCCGCTTGATCTTGCGGGGGGGCGGCTGAGGTAACGACTGGTTGTAGGTGTCCCTGATGAACAATGGCGGAGGGTAAGGGGCTCCCTCCTGAAACAGTGGCGGAGGTTTTGAAGTCCATGGGTTAGGCTTAGGCTGGGGGTCAGGTTTTGGTTCGGGGATTGCGACAACTTGGCTGTCAGGGTTTTCCTGGACTGGCATTTCCACCTTCTCTGGCTGGAATGGTTCTGTCTTTAGCTGCATAGATTCAGGTTTATCCTTGTATTCTCTCTTTGGGAACACAGTGATTGGAATTCCATAGGGTCCAAACCTGAGAAGAGAGAATTTGAGGATTTAGAAACTGTGGATAACTATAAAAACTCAACTCTAAACTATTTTTTGTCTTGTATTCGTCAAATATTTCATGCTAATTCAAGATGTTTCTCATTTAGGCTTACATTGTACATTTAGGAAATCAATCTAAATCAATTAAATCCTGAACATTCAAAGAGGAAATATTAAATTAGTGTTGCAAAAGATCAAAGAAGCTCCCACGGCTAAAAACACAACATCGCCATAGCTAACTAGAGTGCACAAGGCCCTACAAACAAAGGGAAAAAACTATCCTTGTTTACAATATTAATGCTCATCCTCCAGCTTAATTCACTAATGTTTTAATACGGCAGATACAAGTGAAGTTGGCAGCAGAAACTCCATTGACTGTGTTTGTTAAACCCTACCTTATGAATTTGGGATCAGCAGTGATTCTTGGGTTGAAACTGCCACACATTTCAACATCTATTGGGCTGCGTTGATACAGGAAGACCAATTAAGATTTTATTTTTTTAATTTGACACGAATTGGTCTTTTGACCAATCACAGATCTTTTCACATCAGATATTTTTCAGACCTGATCTGATCGGTCAACAGACCAATTAGTGAAGAAAAATCTGAATTGTGCTGCCTGTCTTGTTTTCTCTATTTGACTGAGTGTTCCTCAAAATTAAATTCCAGGAGGTGTAGAGATGTGGGCCATGCAAAGCAAACCAGACATAGCCTATATGATCATTTACTTCCCATGAAGCAGCCCTAGTCTAAAGTCAACGCTACCATGAACCCAAAATAAACAAATCTGAATAAGCCTATAAAAAGTTTCAGCGGTGGCTATTACCATGGCAGATAGGCTTACTCAGATTTGTCTATTTTGGGTTCATATATATATTTATTTTTACCTCAGAAGAACCCCTATACAACTTGACAACTTCAGCTCAACCAGAATCTTAAAACTGCCGACCCTACTGAACATTATCCAGATACTATATGTCAAATGGTTCAACTACCACTACATAGACCTAGTTGAGTTAGTGTACTGCATATGATATCTCCGCCTAGAAACTATGTTTCCTACCAGAACACCTCCTAAAATAATCCCCATGTTACATGGGAGATGACAGAGCTATACAGAGATAGATGGCATTGGGTAAATGTGTCCCTATGCTGCATCAAGCTCAAATACAGGACAAGATTTATCATGCTAACTCTACTGGACCAAATGCTAACGCTACTGGACCAAATGCTAACTCTACTGGACCAAATGCTAACTCTACTGGACCAAATGCTAACTCTACTGGACCAAATGCTAACTCTACTGGACCACCCTTCCTCCCCTTTGGAGAACAAAACAATGGATCAATAGCTAGGTTTCCATCCAACTGGCGACATTAGAAAATATGCTACCCATCCAAAAATCAGTGCGTGATGACGTAGAGCACACAAAATTGTTCCGAATTGTACCGAATACAAATCTAAAGTTCAATGTGTTTACATCACATTTTCAAATCTACTAATAGTTTTGTAACAAACTGTTGTGTTAAATAGCAAATGTGCCTACTCCGGTCTTCGCATGTGCGCTCTATCAAACAGCTAGCATACACAGTGCGGATTCTTACGGATAAGAGCAAGAATATTTGTATTTGTCAAGCAAGTGCAACGTCAATAAAGATGTTTTGGGAAACAGCTCTGAAATGTAAAGATGCTCTTATGAAGGTTATAACGATGAACTTTGCCTTAAGATGCTTTTGGGGTATGGGCCCTATACTGAACTCTACTGTGACGTCCAAACTTGTGAAACTAAGACATCTATGATTGTTTCAGATTTGGTCTGGTCCGGACCAACTAAATGAGGTCTTGTTTGGGGGCGGAGCTCATTACAAAAATTACCAATGTGTAGAAAAATACCCAAATATGCAAAAGTAGGATCTTTCACATTTCTACCTTTGTGTACCTTAGGGCTGTTCCCAACAATAGCAAAAATGTTGGTCGACAGTCTGTTCTTTCGACCAATTGGTCGAAATGTTTAAACATGTATTTTTGCACATGTAGACACATCCCATGTGTGTTAATCAAATCAAATATATGCACTGAGCTTGTCTGATGCTTTAAGCACACTGTTTGATTAAATAATGAAGACAGAAATTACTAGAGGGAGTCCAACCTCAATTGATTTGATTGTACGCTTGCAGCGTTGTTAAAATAAAAAAAAGAAGACAGTGAGCGACCGTGACTAGCACCCGGTGTCTCTCTCGCTCCACCCGGATGCACTAAACCACTACAAACACTTAATGTGTTTATCGTGCTGTCCGTGTTGCTGAAGCTGCAACATAATTTGCCATTTCTTACTTAAAAGTTCTGTTACCTCATTTGTTTAGGAAAAACATTTGTTTAGGAAAAACATTCCCGCAACCCTTACGCTTTTTGTGACACATGTATGCATCGCATGCACATGACCAATGGGGCCTGACCTATAGCAAATCATAATCGCATCAATAAATTGGTTATAACAAACTCCGAACACGTGAGAGCAAAATGGATGCAGAAGACGTGACATACAGTGCATTTGGGAAGTATTCAGATCCTTTCACTTTTTCCACATTTTATGTTATGTTACAGCCTTGCTCTAAAATTGATTTAATAACCCTCCCCCCTAAATCTACACACAATACCCATTAATGGCAAAGACATTTTTTTTTCATAAATGTTTACACATTTATTTTAGAAAATTACAGTCTTGAGTGTTCTTGGGTATGATGCTACAAGCTTGGCACACATGCACTTGGGAAGTTTCTCCCATTCTTCTCTGCAGATTCTCTCAAACTCTGTCAGGTTGAATGAGGAGAGTCGCTGCACAGCTATTTTCAGGAATCTCCAGAGAAGATCGATCGGCGTCAAGTCAGGGCTCTGGCAGGGCCACTCAAGGACATTCCGAAAAATGCCCCGAAGACACTCCTGCATTGTCTTGGCTGTGTGCTTAGGGTCGTTGTCCTGTTTGGAAGGTGAATCTTCGCCCCAGTCTGAGGTTCTGAGCAGGTTATCAAGAATCTCTCTGTACTTTGCTCCGTTCATCTTTCCCTTGATCCTGACTAGTCTCTTAGTCGCTGCCGTTGAAAAAGATCCCCACTCCCACAGGATGGTGCCAGGTTTCCTCCAGACGATACGCTTGGCATTCAGGCCAAAGAACTCAAACTTGGTTTCACCAGACCAGAGAATCTTGTTTCTCACGGTCAGAGTACCTTAGGTGCGTTTTGGCAAACTCCAAGCGGGCTGGTCATGTGCCTTTTACTGAGGAGTGGCTTCTGTCCTGCCACTCTACCATAAAGGCCTGATTTAGTGGTCACTGACCATCGGGTTCATGGTCACTGACCATCGGGTTCATGGTCACCTCCCTGACCAAGGCCCTTCTCCCCCAATTGCTCAGTTTGGCCGGGTGGCCAGCTCTAGGAAGAGTCTTGGTGGTTCCAAACTTCTTCCATTTAATAATGATAGAGGCCACTGTGTTCTTGGGGATCTTCAATACTGCAGAATTTCTTTTGTACCCTTCCCCAGATCTGTGCCTCGACACATTCCTGTCTCGGAGCTCTACAGACAAGTCCTTCGACCTCATGGCTTGGTTTTTGCTCTGACATACACTGTCAACTGTGGGACCTTATATAGACAGGTGTGTGCCTTTCCAAATCCTGTCCAATCAATTGAATTTACCACAGGTGGACTCCAATCAAGTTGTAGAAACATCAAGGATGATCAATGGAAACAGGATGCACCTGAGATCAACTGAGTCTCATAGCAAACGGTCCAAATTCTTATGTAAATAAGGTATGTATTTTAAAAATAATTTTGCACATTTCTAAACCTGTTTTTGCTTTGTCATTATGGGGTATTGTGTGTAGATTTGAGTGTTTTTTATTACATCCAATTTAGAATAAGGCTACAATGTAATAAAATGTGGAAAAGGTGAAGGAGTCTGAATACTTTCCAGAATGCACTGTAATCTATAGCCTAACTGTTAAATGTGTCTGGCTTTATAAAATCATGGAAACTGAAAACGCAGGCCACGTAGTATTTGTACTGTCCAGAGCTAAAAGTAAAACTGGACAATGCTACGGCAAGCTACGTCCTTTGGGGGGCATAATATTAAAAGTGGAGGTTTGGGATGCTTGTACTCAATTACTGCCTACATTCAAACTTTCAATCTCTTTAAATGGGAGGGGATGTGTGCGATTCAAAATGTATTGTTTCTCTGGCAGTTACATTAGGGCAATTCCATGTTAACGGAATGATGCTTTGATTCCATTTTTTCCACTTTAAAATGTATGCCAAACAAAAAACATTGATTTCAAAGTTTAATGAACCATAAGTCTATGCAGAAGGACTACTTAACAATTTCCACTGAAAATATTACAAAAACAAATTTCGTGGATAGATGCAGATGCAAACTTTGGTAACGGAATTTAGGTAAAATCTCCATCAGAATTTTATGCAAACCCATTTCAAAGATGTCTATAAGTGAAGTAGATTTACGCCCGGTAAATGAATTACATCATGGGTCCCTGATCTGTAATACCCAGAAATGCATAATTATGGATATGAATGTTATTCTCAGGGGTCGCACTAAAAAAGATAAGCCTATTTCTTAATACGTTATTTTGCTGTGTTTTGTAAATGCTGATCTAAAATGCTTCATATTGTAATTTCTCCATGGCATCAGACTCATTTTGAGCTTCAGTTGCACTTCACCTCTGATTCAGTTGCACTTCTCCACTTGGGAGAGAATTCACAAATGGGCATTCTATCAGCAGACAGCGCTGACCGATGTGTAGCTACTTTTCTCTGGTACTTTTCTCAGTGTAGCCTACTTTTCTCTGGTAAAATGCTAGATTAACATCAAGCAAAACATTAGGAACTGTAGCTGGCTACATTCTTTCTATGATAAACATTAGAAATGGCCATGCATCGTTTTTTGCAAAAAAAAATACTTACTTTTTCATTGTACACTCATTTACTTGTGACTGCTAGCCAAATAGCTTTGCACTTCTTTTGTCACCTGATGAAAATGAAGCCATTTTCTGCACGAATGTATTTTCTGTGAAGGAAAACTATAGTTGCACATCCCCGATTACTCTATTGAAGCAAAACACTTGACTGCCAATATAAAACACAGGTGATATGGTTTAAAACGCAGATTATTTTTGATGGGCTGCATTTTGAAAATGCAGATTTCTGAACTATTAACGTGACCCCTGATTCTCATGTTTAACAAGTTTGGACATCACAGCACAGCAGAGCACAGTAGAGTACATTGCAGTACAAAAGAGCAGAGTAGGCTTCAGTAGAGTGCAATAAAGTTCAGTAGAGTACAATACTATACTTTACTGTATTGGACTGTATTCTACTGTGCTGTATTGTGATCTCTAATCACTGTACTATCCAAACTTGTGAAACATATGTCTATGATTGGTCCAGTCAGTCTGTGGACATTACCATCAAGGTCAGGGTGGACTGATCAAATTTTAACTACTTTTCAACATCCATGGACATCCGGTGTTGATCGGTGCTTAATGGGTTAGGAAGCTGGTTACAAGGGGCTCATGGGTAGGTGTCAGTAAGACCTGGGAGAGGTGACATTAACTGGAGAGTAAGAGAGAAGGGCAGAGAGCGAGGAAAATGGGAGAGGCACGGGTTGTCCAGAGGCACGGGTTGTCCAGACTCACTGTTATAACACTCTTGGTTTGACCACCAGACGACAGAAGGAGAAAGAAAACGGTTATAATGCCAGTGGAAGAGAGGACAGTAAGCAGGTGACCCAACTGTGGTTTGTGACTATTATGATTTCCTATCGTAGCCAATTAATTTGCCGTAATTACGTTACATATTTTTTTGTAAATACGTTACCAATTTGAATTACTTAATTCATAAACAAAATCGATATCAGTAAAATACTAATTGGTATGTTTACCATTACTTGTTACTTCTGTGAACTTTCATTATCCAAAATATCTTAAATGTGCATTTTTTGTAATGGAATTACAAGGCAATAATTCTTAAACTTGCCGAAGGTAAACCATTTCTCCAAAACTAAATATAAGTGTTGATATTAGTTGGCAGGGTTTTTACATCAACATTTTGTTTTGATGTATTTTTGATAGCTTAAGACTTTATAGGGTAGATGTTTTCTAAGACCACTCTTCCATATGCCTTTACTTATGCCTAATTTACGATTTAAACATTTTTGAAAAATGTAACCATGCCTTAAATTCCCCAAAATATGGACTTAACTTTCATTTGACATGCTCCTGTGAATTTCACATGATGGTGCTCATGGGTTCTTTCCAATGGAAATGCACATTTTTTTATGTTTACCTTTATTTAACCAGGCAAGTCAGTTAAGAACATATTCTTAACTTCCTGTTCAGGGGCAGAACGACAGATTTGTACCTTGTCAGCTCGGGGGTTTGAACTCGCAACCTTCCGTTTACTAGTCCAACGCTCTAACCACTAGGCTACGCTGCCGCCCCATAAGCAAGTAGTCTACATCTATACCTGTATTAATATGGCCATGAGCCCCTCCATTACTACTTATAAACATCCTTGAAATCGTAAAAAGATGCAGATTCCTCTGACAGCCAAAACCAACTGTAAAATTGCACTGGAGAGTTAAGGATTAGCGAGTGCCTCACTCTAATCACAATGAATGAAACAGCCAAGAGAAAGAGGGGAACATGCCTTTCCTCACCACTGTCTTTCCTTCACGTCACAGCTTCTCACAGCAGCCTCCTTATCAACGAACACCTTTCATTAACACACAACCACCATCTTTTCCTTCCTAATCAACACCAGGTGACTGTCAGCTAGGTAAAAGGTTGGCCTGATCCAGAAACATCAGCAAGCCATTTCCCCTTGGCACTTCATTGATTTGAAATAATTGAATAAGTATACAATATGGTAGCAGCTCCAACTTTTCCTCTGATAGCAACAATATGGTGGAAATTCCACCCACCTGTCCTAACTTCCATCTTTCCAGATGCATACACCTAAGTAGGGGACGGGTAGAGTAGACATTTTAGGACCAGGTCGATGTCTAGAGGCGAGTTAGTCTGAATCGAAGACAGCGACTAATCTCTCGTCTTGAGCACACATCCAATAGGAAAAACAATGATTCCATATGACCTATGCTATGGAACACACTCTGGCAAATCACAGCCACAAGGCCTGCACTCAGGGGACTGTTGTAAAACAAAAGCCATAAACCGATCCCTTATACTCAACAATGAGGATCTAAAAATTGAGTCTTGTTTGTAGAGCGGGGATGGTGTTGATTATCTACAGTACTGTAGAAAATGAAGCAGTAAGGTTTGAGTGGCCTCCATCTTGTCATTGTAATAAACCGGCCATTGTCCTTGGGATCACTGCTGCTCAGGCTCTTATCAAAGCAACTTACACTAAAGTGGCTTCCAAGTTATAGCATATTCTACCATGTATTGATAACCTATATTAAAAGCACATATGGTATAATACCAGAAGAATACCTTGAAATGATATGAAGTCCTGAAGAGCAACTACATAATGAGCTGTAAGCAGCTTGTGTGGAGAAACTCAACACAACAAGGTGTTGATTGTGTGTGCAGATGTCATCTTTGCTAAACATAATGAAGATGTTCAACATAGTCCCCAGGCATGTCAGCAAGTTTAATTATGACCCAAAATCTACACCTGCAGATTATAAAAGGGAGGGTTGGAGGAAAGGTGTTGATGAGACAGGTGACAAATAACAAGAAGGACATTAGAAGGGTTGTTGATGGTGGCATAGTGCTACATGACTACTCTACCAACTGCAGCATTCTTCTTAGCATGACCTTACACTACAGACTGAGCATGTGATCATCCTCTCCAGCTGACCTCTGATATACCTGGACTTTGTAAATAGAAACATCAAGTTTAGTTTTGTAAACTGAAATGACAAACCGAAAGCACTGCCCACATAACTGGGGATAAGAGCAGTTCCTCTGTATTTTTGTGATATTCTGTCAAACTAGAGATCACCATGGTAGCTTGACCCCTCGCAAATATAGAAAACTATCAGTTTAGTTCAGGAGGCAGGGGTTTGCAAAGAACAAGGTCCTTTACTGACAGCTGACAAGTCGGAATGAGGACACGCCACATCTTTCAGGTGTGAATTGTTGAGTAATTTTGTATGTGCATAATGTGCAGTGGATGTCAGTAGTAAACAAAAAATATGTGGTGTGTTTCCAGAAGTTAACTAATGGACAGAAAAGTCTTAGGAAGTTACATAGAAAAACAAATGTGGTGTAAAACTAAAACATAAGAGACATTTCTGAGAAGGATTATACTATACCTTTTAGAGAGGTCCATCAGAACCCCAGAGAAGATCTTCTCGCCTAACCGAAAGGACACCACCAGTGCGTCGTCGATGATGTGATCCAGAGATACTCGAACTTCAGAACCAGGTATCAGATTGTCCACTGATTCGGACTGTACCTCCTCAGTATCAGCAACGGGAATGGGGTGAGGGGGATTCAATACGGTCTCGCTCTCGTGGAAGTTCGTTTCCAAACTCCGCTGTCGTGAGCACGAGTCCCCAAGTTCTGCCGAGGAGTCAACCTGACCGACTGCCATTACAGGAAGCTCGGGACTCGGAGAGTTCTGGTTTGTGATGCTCGAAAAGTCATAAATGTATCCAGTCTCCATGGGTATTCCAATGAGTGTCTCCGTCTCTCGAACTGGCAGAGAGTCGACGTGTTCTATGGACTGGGGATGTTCAAGAGAGGCATCTCCCAAAGACTCGGCCTTGTACTCTGTAACAGAAAGAGCATCATCTGCTGATTCGGGCTCCAGTTCAGCCTCATGGGACGGTTTAATTAAAGCTCTATAGCCACACTCGATAATAGTAGGTTGGGTTGATTCTGTGTTTTGATAGTAATTGATCATGGGCTCTGCTGGCTCTGCCAACGACAGCCCAGCCTCCGTAGTCACAGGATGCGCAGGGAACGAATGCAAAAAGACCACCGATGGCTGTGAATCGGAGATGGAGCTATTCTGATGGCAGGCGTAGGGCTCGTGCTTACTGAGCTCGTTTGCAGGATCAACATTAGGCGAAAAAAATTGTTTCAAACGTTCTGCCCTCGACATTGTGTATTTCGAACCATAGCCCCCGCGAGAATGGTTATCGGTATTTTCTAAGCCGACCATGAGACATCCTGTATCGATGTGTTCATCCAATGCACAAGCAGCGAGGACTTTTCCCGCGGCTTCTTGGTCTGGCCTGCTCACTAGCTCCATTTGGACCTGGCTGCATTCCTGAACTGCATCCCCATCCTTGAGTTGGTGAACAAGGTCTATTACTGGCGCGTACTGCTGCGTTGCATCGGAGTCGAGTTTGCCCCCCGGCACAGCTGGCACCGGTTCGAGCTCACCACAGTCCCCCGCTGTTGTTGTTGATACCGCAACAGCTCCTGGCTCCGCAGCCACGGCCGCCATTTTCTTTCCGCTTTGCTTCTACGGCCAGGTCCCGTCCTCTCCCTGTGATAGCACTAGAGCCCGCCCACTTGAAAGCCAAGAACACTTGATAGGCCAGCGAACTATACAGTTGTAGTTGAGTTGTCAATATTCACGTCATTCAAAGGAAACCCTGGAAACAATTTTGTAATTGGCTCCCTTTGTCTAACCTTAACCTAACGTAACAGGCAAAAAATAAACATTTTGTGAACCTTTTCCACAAGGGGCGATATTGTATTGTATTTCAAGCGTCAGCGAGGTTCAAGCAGAGATGTTAAAAAATGTACAGTAGGCCTATATTGATTTTGAACCTTTTGTCTTTGGTTCTAGTTCTATCCCTATCCTTCAAACATATTGTCTGGGCAACACTGAATGCATTGCATTGAACACTTATCAGTCACTTCAAATTCGTCAGGTGGTGACTCACAAGTATAAACTATGTATAACTGTGTCATTATGTCTCATATGAGGCAAGATAACACATAGAGTAAATGCATATAAAGTTAATTATCTTAACCTGCTGCTTAAATTCTCCTAATCTGCTACGAAAAAGTAACGTCCGGTTGTAGCTCTATCTATCTAAGTAGCAGTCCAAATGACGAAGACGACGAAAACAACAAGCACAATTAATGTCTTTGGTGCTTGCCATAGCCTTCAGCTTCACGATTGCTGACTGGTCTGGTGCGAGGCTTTATACGGCTTTAAGTCTTAGGCCACAATTGCACATTGCTATTTCATTCTCACATTATAGTTGTTTTCTTTAGAAACCAAGCGTACCAGTAGGTCTATGTATACCACAGTTTCTAAAAATAGGATCCAAAAACGAGGATCCTGTGTACATCTGCATAAAAGGTGTATCTGAATGGATAAATTCTATAAATATAATGCATTGCTATATATCCCTTATCCATATTATTCAATGGATACTTTACAGTATTTTTAAAGCAGTACCAGCAGTGTCTGAAATACACCCCTTATATAGATCTTGGCCTATAGCATACACTCCTAGGCCTAATGTGTTCATAGCGAACTTTTGACCTGAGCTTCAGGTGGTTACTCTGAAAAGCACTGTCAAAGCATCTCAGCAGGAAATACCATTGGATATTATATGGGGGTGGATGGAAGATAATAGTATTACTTGACAAGGCAGCTGAAACACATTTTCAGTTGAGGAAGAGCATTTGTGTTACATGTGTGTCCTTTGTGTGAATTAGAGATTATCCATAAGAGATACCGTAGTACCCCTTTTGCGAGTATCACCTTACAAAAATGACTTCTGACAGAGAAAGATTGTATGACATTTGTCATTGGTAAGGGGTACTTAAGTAGTATGGTGCACTATAAAAGTTGATGTTTCAGTGTGTTATACACTCTTCAAACTGATTCAACCCTTGGGGGAGAATAAAATTATTTAGCTCTGTGCTGAAGGACACTGTTGAGCAAATAATCATGAAAGAGTTTTATGTGTTATCTTGGCATAGTACAACAACGACTCAAGTGTTGAAATCAAAGGTAATACACTATGAGTCAATGAGTAACCAATACCTGAATAAACTTACTTACTTATTCATTTAAATTTTTAAAGAATTTCACATGAGCATTTTCTTACATTTAGAAGAGCATTATGTAATTCAATGAACTATCAAAAATAGTAGCCAACAGTAGGGTAGATATAAAAATGTGGATCTTATTACATACAGTTGAAGTCGAAAGTTTACATACACTTAGGTTGGAGTCATTAAAACTCGGTTTTCAACCATTCCACAAATTTCTTCCAAACTATAGTTTGGGCAAGTCGGTTAGGACATCTACTTTGTGCATGACACAAGTCATTTTTCCAACAAATGTTTACAGACAGATTATTTCACTAAATTCACTGTATCACAATTCCAGTGGGTCAAAAGTTTACATTCACTAAGTTGACTGTGCCTTAAAACAGCTTGTGCCTTTAAAATTCCAGAAAATGATGATATCTCTTTAGAAGCTTCTGATAGGCTAATTGACATCATTTGAGTCAATTGGAGGTGTACCTGTGGATGTATTTCAAGGCCTACCTTCAAACTCAGTGCCTCTTTGCTTGACATCATGGGAAAATCAAAAGAAATCAACCAAGACCTAAGAAAAAAAACTAGACCTCCTGTCACGAGTCCGACCGAGGGTGGTTCCCCTTCCCGGGCGGGTGGCGCTCGGCGGTCGTCATCACCGGCCTATTAGCTGCCACTGATTGTTTTTCCTCCCCCTCCTTGTATGTTTAGTGGTAGCACCTGTTTATGTTTAATTAGTTTGTCTTTATTAGACAGCCGGCCCGCCTGGTTGTTGTGCGGGATTATTTCATTGTAAACCTTCGGCTCTGTTGTAGAGGTACGTGCTTAGTGCCTAGTCGTGATTTTTTCTATTGTACTTTTTCCCCTGTGTTTGGGAACGTTACTTTTGTGTGCACCCTGTGGTGCGTTGGTGCTAGTAAAGACGCACAGCATTGAACTCTGTCTCCTGCATTTGACTCCACACCCACGACACCCGGAGCATTACAGAATCCCGCACCTATCAGATTGATGGAGTCAGCAGGATCAGCAGCCAACCCTCTCCCATCGATGGAGGAACGGGTTCTCCACCACACCACCGTCCTCCATTGGATCGGATCCGCGATGGATCAGGTGATGGAGAGAATGGAAAGATGGGAGAGGAGTGGTCTCCTCTCTCCACCTTCGGCACCCACGGTTCCGGACTCCCCATCTCCCGACTCCAGCACCCTCCGTCTGACGCTACCGAGGGCTTATGATGGAGCGGCGGCGGGTTGCCAGGGGTTTCTGCTTCAGCTGGAGCTATACCTGGCCACCATCAGACCCACTCCCTCAGGAGCAGAGAGGGTGAGTGTCCTCATCTCCTGCCTCACGGGTCGTGCTCTGGAGTGGGCGAACGCAGTCTGGAATGGCCCAGACTCAGCGCGGGAGCACTACACAGAGTTTTCCTGCCGCTTCCGTGCCGTGTTTGATCACCCTCTAGACGGCCGAGCGGTGGGAGAACGACTATTTCATCTCAGGCAGGAGAAGAGGAGCGCCCAGGATTACGCTCTGGAGTTCCGGACCTTGGCAGCCGGATCTGGGTGGAACGACAGGGCCCTTATGGACCACTACAGGTGTAGTCTCCGAGAGGACGTCCGCCGGGAGTTAGCGTGTTGGGACACCACTCTGTCACTGGATCAGCTGATCGACATGTCCATTCGACTGGATAATCTGCTGGCTGCCCGCGGGCGTTCAGAGAGGGTTCTGTGCGTTCCACCACCCAGCCCCTCCGCTCCCATTCCCATGGAGTTGGGAGGGGCTACGCCGAGGGGTACCGGAGGAGGTGGCCTTCCCTGCACCAACTGTTGTCGGAGAGGGCACACGTCTGATCGGTGCTGGGGGGGTCCGTCTGGGAGTAGAGATGGCAGGCGGAACGCTTCTCGGTCACCCCAGGTGAGTCAGCATCAAACTCACCCAGAACCCCTTGTTGGCCATATGTTTGTCTTAATCTCTTTCCTTCACTTTTTTCCCTCTTCCCAGCATAGGGCGCTAGTCGATTCAGGCGCAGCTGGGAACTTTATGGATCGCGGACTCGCCCTTAGGTTAGGGGTTCCGCTGGTGCCGATAGATTCTCCTTTCCCCGTGCACTCCCTAGATAGCCGGCCATTAGGGTCAGGGATGGTCAGGGAGACCACGGTCCCACTGGACATGGTGACGCAGGGGAATCATAGGGAGCGTATCAGTTTTTTTATTATTGATTCGCCTGCGTTTCCAGTGGTGCTGGGGACTCCCTGGTTGGCCCGGCACAATCCTAAAATTTCATGGAGACAGGGGGTTCTCCAGGGGTGGTCAGAGGAGTGTTCTGGAAGGTGTTTGGGAGTTTCCATCGGTGCCACGTCGGTGGAGAGTCCAGACCAGGGTTCCACGGTGTGCATTCCCCCCGAGTATGCCGATTTGGCAATCGCTTTCAGTAAAGTGAAAGCGACTAAATTACCACCTTATCGACCGGGAAGGGATTGTACGATAGATCTCCAGGTGGACGCTGCGCTTCCCAAGAGTCAAGTGTACCCGCTGTCCCAGGAGGAAACGTTGGCAATGGAGACATATGTCACGGAGTCGCTGGGACAGGGGTACAGTCGGCCCTCCATTTCACCCGTCTCCTCGAGTTTCTTTTTTGTGAGGAAAAAGGAGGGAGGTTTGCGTCCGTGTATCGATTATAGAGGTCTAAACGCTATCACAGTGGGGTATAGTTACCCTCTACCTCTCATCGCTACGGCGGTGGAATCGTTCCACGGAGCGCAGTTCTTCACAAAACTGGACCTCAGGAGCGCGTATAGTCTGGTGCGTATTCGGAAGGGAGACGAGTGGAAAACCGCATTTAGTACTACATCCGGCCACTATGAGTACCTCGTCATGCCGTATGGGTTAAAGAATGCTCCAGCCGTTTTCCAATCCTTTGTAGACGAGATTCTCAGGGACCTGTGCGGGCAGGGAGTGGTTGTTTATATCGATGACATTCTGATCTACTCGGCCACTCACACCGCGCATGTGTCTCTGGTGCGCAAAGTGCTTGGTAGACTGCTGGAGCATGACCTATACGTCAAGGCTGAGAAATGCGTGTTCTCTAAACGAGCCGTCTCTTTTCTGGGATATCGCATTTCCACCTCGGGGGTGGTGATGGAGGGTGACCGCATTAGGGCCGTGCGTAATTGGCCGACTCCAACCACGGTAAAGGAGGTGCAGTGGTTTTTGGGTTTTGCCAACTACTACCGGAGGTTTATCCGGGGTTTTGGCCAGGTAGCGGCTCCCATTACCTCACTGCTGAAGCGGGGCCCAGTGCGGTTGCAGTGGTCAGCAGAGGCGGACAGAGCATTCAACAGGTTGAAGGCGCTGTTCACTGATGCGCCCGTGTTGGCGCATCCGGACCCCTCTCTAGCATTCATAGTGGAGGTGGACGCGTCCGAGGCTGGGGTGGGTGCCGTGCTATCACAGCGCTCGGGTACGCCACCAAAACTCCGCCCCTGCGCTTTCTTCTCAAGGAAGCTCAGCCCAGCGGAGCGTAACTATGATGTGGGGGACCGGGAGTTGCTAGCGGTGGTTAGAGCTCTGAAGGTGTGGAGACACTGGCTTGAGGGGGCTAAGCACCCTTTTCTCATCTGGACCGACCACCAGAATCTGGAGTATATTCGGGCAGCTAGGAGACTTAACCCACGTCAGGCAAGGTGGGCCATGTTCTTCACCCGGTTCCGGTTTACTTTGTCTTATAGACCGGGCTCCCAGAACGTGAAGGCAGACGCACTGTCCCGCCTTTATGACACCGAGGAGGGGTCCACCGAACCTACTCCCATCCTTCCCGCCTCTAAGCTGGTAGCCCCAGTGGTATGGGAGGTGGACTCGGACATCGAGCGGGCGTTACGGGCTGAACCCGCGCCTCCTCAGTGTCCAGCGGGGCGAAGGTACGTGTCGCTTGGTGTTCGGGACAAACTGATTCGGTGGGCTCACGTCCTACCCTCCTCGGGTCACTCTGGGGTGACGAGGACAGTGGGGAGCCTTCAGGGGAGGTATTGGTGGCCTACGTTGGTTAAGGACGTTAAGGGTTATGTCTCCTCTTGCTCAGTGTGCGCTCAGAGTAAGGCTCCTAGGCACCTTCCTAGAGGGAAGCTACAACCCCTCCCCGTTCCACAGCGGCCATGGTCACATCTGTCCATAGATTTCCTGACCGATCTCCCGCCGTCTCAGGGGAACACCGCGGTTCTAGTGATTGTGGATCGGTTTTCTAAGTCCTGCCGTCTCCTCCCGTTGCCCGGTATCCCTACAGCCCTGCAGACTACGGAGGCATTATTTACCCATGTCTTTCGGCATTACGGGGTGCCGGAGGACATCGTTTCTGATCGGGGCCCCCAATTCACGTCTCGGGTATGGAGAGCGTTCATGGAACGCTTGGGGGTCTCTGTCAGCCTGACCTCCGGTTATCACCCCGAGAGTAATGGGCAGGTGGAGAGATTGAACCAGGAGGTGGGTAGGTTTCTGCGGTCGTATTGCCAGGATCGGCCAGGGGAGTGGGCACGATACATTCCCTGGGCTGAAATGGCTCAGAACTCACTACGCCACTCCTCTACTAACGTGTCCCCTTTTCAGTGTGTGTTGGGGTACCAGCCGGTCCTGGCACCATGGCATCCGAGCCAGACCGAGGCTCCTGCGGTGGAGGAATGGGTACAGCGCTCCAAGGAGACCTGGAGGGCCGTCCAGGAATCTCTACGACAAGCGAGTGGACGGCAGAAGAGGAGTGCTGACCGCCACCGCAGTGAGGCCCCCGTGTTTGGGAACGTTACTTTTGTGTGCACCCTGTGGTGCTAGTAAAGACGCACGGCATTGAACTCTGTCTCCTGCATTTGACTCCACACCCACGACACCCGGAGCATTACACCTCCACAAGTCTGGTTCATCCTTGGGAGCAATTTCCAAACGCCTGAAGGTACAATGTTAATCTGTACAAACAATAGTACGCAAGTATAAACACCATGGGACGACGCAGCCATCATACCGCTCAAGAAGGAGACACCTTCTGTTTCCTAGAGATGAATGTACTTTTGTGCAAAAAGTGCAAATCAATCCCAGAACAACAGCAAAGGACCTTGTGAAGATGCTGGAGGAAACAGGTACAAAAGTATCTGTCCACAGTAAAACGAGTCCTAACCTGAAAGGCTGCTCAGCAAGGAAGAAGCCACTGCTCCAAAACCGCCATACAAAGCCAGACTACGGTTTGCAACTGCACACAG
The DNA here is from genome assembly GCF_021184085.1 of Oncorhynchus gorbuscha. Classification (NCBI taxonomy): domain Eukaryota; kingdom Metazoa; phylum Chordata; class Actinopteri; order Salmoniformes; family Salmonidae; genus Oncorhynchus; species Oncorhynchus gorbuscha. The sequence continues at coordinate 37,826,972 of NC_060188.1, read as the reverse complement.
GGACAAATATCATACTTTTTGGAGAAATGTCCTCTGGTCTGATGAAACAAAAACAGAACTGTTTGGCCATAATGACCATCGTTATGTTTGGAGGAAAAAGGGTGAAGCTTGCAAGCCGAAGAACACCATCCCAACCGTGAAGCACGATAGTGGCAGCATAATGTTGTGGGGGTGCTTTGCTGCAGGAGGGACTGGTGCACTTCACAAAATAGATGAAATCATTAGGGAAGAAAATTTAAGTGGATATATTGAAGCAGCATCTCAAGACATCAGTCAGGAAGTTAAAGCTTAGTCGTAAATGGGTCTTCCAAATGGACAATGACCCCAAGCAGTCTTCCAAAGTTGTGGCAAAATGGCTTAAGGACAACAAAGTCAAGGTATTGGAGTGGCCATCACAAAGCCCTGACCTCAATCCTGTAGAACACTTTACACTGTAGAGCACCATCTCTGTCAGGAGGAATGGGCCAAACTTCATCCAACTTGTTATGTGAAGCTTGTGAAAGGCTTCACAAGCTTGACTCAAGTTAAACCATTTGAAGGCAATGCTACCAAATACTAATTGAGTATATGTAAACTTCTGACCCACTGGGAATGTGATGAAAGAAGTAAAAGCTTAAATAAATCATTATCTCTACTCTTATTATGACATTTCACATTCTTAAAATAAAGTGGTGATCCTAACTGACCTAAGACAGCAAATGTTTACTATGATTAAATGTCAGTAATTGTGAAAAACTGAGTTTAAATGTATTTGGCTAAGATGTATGTAAACTTACAACTTCAACTGTAAGTTATTCAAGTATGTCAACACGTATGGCACCATCTCATCAAGCATGTCTAGAATATTTACTGTGACTTTCTGCCCATGCCATAAGCACTGCATAGCTCATCCACTGGATTGTGTAATTTAGCTGAAAATACAGAGTGTACAAAACATTAAGAACACCTTTCTAATATTGAGTTGGACCGGATTGAGTTGCACCCAGGTTGACTCCAATGCTTCACAGATTTGTGTCAAGTTGGCTGGATGTCCTTTGGGTGGTGGACCATTCTTGATACACGTGGAAACTGTTGACTGTGAAAAACCCAGCAGCGTTGCAGTTCTTGAGACAAACCAATGTGCCTGGTACTTACTACCATACCATGTTCAAAGGCACTTCAATATTTTGTCTTTCCCATTCAACCTCTGAATGGCACACATACACAATCCATATTTCAATTGTCTCAATCCTTATTTCCCTTCTTCTACACTGACTGACGTGGATTTAACAAGTGACATCAATAAGGGATCATAGCATTCACCTTGTCAGTCTGTCATGGAAAGAGCAGGTGTTCATAATGTTTTGTACACTCAGTGTAATTTCATAGTTAATCACATCGAGATTTGGAGCTACAAGAAATGCAAAAGTGTGAGATGTATTCAGTCTTGTGGCTTGCATTTTGAAAAGGCACACTCTTTAGTAGAGGTTCTTGGATGAGCAGTGGGGTTTAACCCTTATGACTTTAAGGGTATTGACCTGCATGTGTCCCTTCCTCGCCAACGACTTTTGAATTTAAAAACGCGCTGATATAAAAATGTGTTGTGTGTATTTCTGCATAGTTTTTGGCAAGTGCTGGGACTTGCACTGAGTAGCATCTAAAAATAGGAGCCGTAGGAAGTTTGATGTACAAGTGGAACACTGAATTTGTGGGCGTGTGTGTATGTGTGTTTCCGATGTGCTTGAACAGACTGTCCACCCCTGACGATTATCCCTGGTGTTTTGGCGGTGGGGTAACGAGCTTACTGTCCTCCATGAGCTGATATTGTTTGCTGCCAAGTTCTATGTCTGGTCTCATCATAGGATCTTTGGTCAAGGGTGGAAAATGCAGAGTAATGCTCTGTAGCTGTCATAGAGATCATGGCAACACTCCTAATGGATAACTAAACAGACAAGGAGAAGCTGTTGTTGATTCAGAACCTGTGTCATGTATGGCAGCCTTAGGTCCCCGACTGAGGCAGACTGTAAACTCACCATGTAATTCACTGTTGACTAACAAATTAAAGGAGGGATTGTATGGTCCAATCATGTCTTCTGTTCTGAGGGCATTTTGGTCCTCTATGTTGCTATTGATGTAGTATTGAAATACTGTTAATAATCAGGTGTTTTTTTCCCCCAGATACAGTAGTAGATTATGTGCCAAAGGTGAGTGACCCCATGGTCACCAACTCTCTGATGGCACCATAAAAGTTTATGGCGTAGTGATGTACCCATTGTAATGAAAGAAGGGCGGAGATGGTTGCCATGTCTATTTAAAGAGGGACAGGTTGTCACTCAGTACCTGACTCTTCCCTGCTGGTCTTGGAACTGCTTCTCCCTCTCCTACTCTACCTCTCCTTTGCTTTCTGTACACCATGGCCTTCGCTGGAAAATGGGAAACTGAGTCCCAGGAAGGATACGATGAATTCTGCAAGCTCCTTGGTAAGACATTTATTCAAGTTCAATAACCACCTTTATAAAGTAATAGTACGCCTATGAAAGTATTTGTCTTGACATCTTGAATTCAATTGGTTTATGCAATATATTGAAATGGATGTATTCACATCACTGCACATTCAATGGGGATTAGCAGTAGTAGTATAGACAAACTACGGTGCTCGGACATGAGAATATGATTCACAATTGCCTCATTACCCCTAGTCTAACTACATATTTTCTTGTAATCCAAGGCATCCCTGATGACATCGTTGAGAAGGGTCGTGACTACAAGCTCATTACTGAGGTGGTGCAGAACGGCAATGTGTTCTCATGGTCCCAGCTCTATCCCACAAACAAGACCATCAGCAACAAGTTTGTCATTGACCAGGAATGTGACATGGAGTCTATTGGAGGGAAAACGTTCAAGGTAAAAATCTCTATGATGTGTCATACAACGTTCAGTCAGTTCAGATCAGGAATTAATTTTAAAATAAATCCTATCCTGGTGTCTGTTGTGTAAGCTTCTGTAATATAGTACTTCAGACAAAAGTCTCATATAGTCACTGTAGTAAAAAATTGTCTAGGGGGCTCCCGAGTGGTGCAGCGGTCTAAGGCACTGCATCTCAGTGCTAGAGGCATCACTACAGACACCCTGGTTCAAATCCAGGCTGTATCCCAACCAGCCTTGATTGGGAGTCCCGTAGGGCACCGCGTCATTGAAAATAAGAGTTTGTTTTTAACTGACTTGCCTTGTTAAATATAGGTTCAATTAATATTTATAATAGGGGAACTCAGATGCATTTATTGTAATCTAGAATCTAGATGAAACGAACAAATTGTTGGTTTAATGTTACGTTCCCCAGTTTATGTGTTGTAGTTTGTGTATTTGCATGTGTTTATTTCAGGAAATGGCTTCCTGAAATCCCTCAAGCAGCTGATTGGTCGACTCCATGGCTAATTGGAGAGCTGACCCCGCCCCCTCGTCAAGACACAGCTGTCTCCAATTACCCATTCATTCTGAAGCTATATAAATGCCAGTGTTCTGTTCAGGAGGGAGAGATTTGCTGGGAGGTCATTGCAGAGATTTTGCTAGAGGTTGATTTTGCTGGTAGTTGGTATGTTTTGTGAGTTTGTTGCTCAGATAGAGCTTATTTGATGTCCTTTGTTTCTTAGTTTGTTTGTGAAATTGTTTAATATTCTGTTTCATTTGTTCCCAGGGGGAGAAGGGGAAGGCACCTAGGGAGTGCTTAGGCAAGAGGCCCGCGGGCATACATACATACCCGTAGCATATTCGCTGTCTAGGCACACTAGGTAAGACCTGGGCGGACCACCCCCTGTATTTTGAGGCACCAGGTGGTGCTAAATTAGGTAAATAGTGGGTAGGCAGGTAAGATAGGGGGGGGGCTTTGAGATTTATTTTCTTTGCTTTGGTTCCGTCCAGCCCCTTTTCCCCATATTACCGTTTAAAAGAATAAAGTCCTTGTAAACGGTACCACATTCTGCCTGTTGTCATTCTTACTTGCACCTACAGTCCATACCTTTTTCACTTCTCGGAGAGTTTAGTTGTAGCAGGGTGTTGCGTTCCCTCTTCATAGAGGCGTGCGTAACTTTAACAAATTATAGTATGAATAAATAGCATTTGTGACCATCCATTTCAGGCCACAGTTACAATGGAGGGGGGCAAGCTGAGCACAAAATTCCCCAACTACCACCACACATCTGAAATCAGCGGAGGAAAGTTGATTGAGGTAAGTAAAAGTGGCACTTTGCAGAAGACTGTGTATATTAGAGGGGAGAAGAAAAAATACATTTTGGCAAGTTCAAGTAATGTTTTGTGTATTTTTTCCCCCATTTACATTTAAGTCATTTAGCAGACGCTCTTATCCAGAGCGACTTACAAAGTGCATTCACCTTATGACATCCAGTGGAACAGCCACTTTACAATAGTGCATCTAAATCTTTTAAGGGGGGTAGAAGGATTACTTTATCCTATCCTAGGTATTCCTTAAAGAGGTGGGGTTTCAGGTGTCTCCGGAAGGTGGTGATTGACTCCGCTGTCCTGGCGTCGTGAGGGAGTTTGTTCCACCATTGGGGGCCAGAGCAGCGAACAGTTTTGACTGGGCTGAGCGGGAACTGTGCCATGTAAGCAGGCCAGAGGTGGATGAACGCAGTGCCCTTGTTTGGGTGTAGGGCCTGATCAGAGCCTGGAGGTACTGAGGTGCCGTTCCCCTCACAGCTCCGTAGGCAAGCACCATGGTCTTGTAGCGGATGCGAGCTTCAACTGGAAGCCAGTGGAGAGAGCGGAGGAGCGGGGTGACGTGAGAGAACTTGGGAAGGTTGAACACCAGACGGGCTGCGGCGTTCTGGATGAGTTGTAGGGGTTTAATGGCACAGGCAGGGAGCCCAGCCAACAGCGAGTTGCAGTAATCCAGACGGGAGATGACAAGTGCCTGGATTAGGACCTGCGCCGCTTCCTGTGTGAGGCAGGGTCGTACTCTGCGGATGTTGTAGAGCATGAACCTACAGGAACGGGCCACCGCCTTGATGTTAGTTGAGAACGACAGGGTGTTGTCCAGGATCACGCCAAGTTTCTTAGCGCTCTGGGAGGAGGACACAATGGAGTTGTCAACCGTGATGGCGAGATCATGGAACGGGCAGTCCTTCCCCGGGAGGAAGAGTAGCTCCGTCTTGCCGAGGTTCAGCTTGAGGTGGTGATCAGTCATCCACACTGATATGTCTGCCAGACATGCAGAGATGCGATTCGCCACCTGGTCATCAGAAGGGGGAAAGGAGAAGATTAATTGTGTGTCGTCTGCATAGCAATGATAGGAGAGACCATGTGAGGTTATGACAGAGCCAAGTGACTTGGTGTATAGCGAGAATAGGAGAGGGCCTAGAACAGAGCCCTGGGGGACACCAGTGGTGAGAGCGCGTGGTGAGGAGACAGATTCTCGCCACGCCACCTGGTAGGAGCGACCTGTCAGGTAGGACGCAATCCAAGTGTGGGCCGCGCCGGAGATGCCCAACTCGGAGAGGGTGGAGAGGAGGATCTGATGGTTCACAGTATCGAAGGCAGCCGATAGGTCTAGAAGGATGAGAGCAGAGGAGAGAGAGTTAGCTTTAGCAGTGCGGAGCGCCTCCGTGATACAGAGAAGAGCAGTCTCAGTTGAATGACTAGTCTTGAAACCTGACTGATTTGGATCAAGAAGGTCATTCTGAGAGAGATAGCGGGAGAGCTGGCCAAGGACGGCACGTTCAAGAGTTTTGGAGAGAAAAGAAAGAAGGGATACTGGTCTGTAGTTGTTGACATCTGAGGGATCGAGTGTAGGTTTTTTCAGAAGGGGTGCAACTCTCCCCCTGCTTAGACCTCAATCGCGGGCTCAGTCGTGCTGAAAAGAACCAGCAAGAAGATCTAAACACATTGTGACTGTGCCATTAGCAAAAAAACAAACGGAATAATGAGTAAATAAAGTAAGACTGCTTAGCCAACCTGCTGCCTTGGTCTTTGTGTCTCTCCTATGCTTGATGACGTTTGCCACATAATGGTAAAGGAAAACCTCTTGACAAATGTCACTACATTTATTATGGGACAACCATTGGGTAGGGTTGGGGGCAGGCAATCTATCTTTAAACACAACATAATTCAGTAGCAACTTTAATAAAAGGTTGAAAGAATAGTTTTCAAGAGTTTGCTAGAAAGATTCATACCCTATAACATCAAGATTAAGCAGTGTGTAGAATATAATCTGGAAACCAGTTGGTTTTACCATTTCCACCATGATAGATGTACATTGTTAGGTTTTAGGATTAAACATTAACAAGCAAACAACAGGTTTGTGTGCCACACTCTCTTAGGATGTTCATGCATACTGAGTTTAGAGCAATTAAGTTCTCTGGGATAGTTACAAAACAATAGACAGATGAGGGGATGTCTGGGGTGAATGAGTGTTCCCCTCTCTTTGTAACCAGCCAGCCCCTCCCCTCTCTGCTTTGTAAACAAAGCTAGCAAGAATGATCCATTACAAACCCCCCTTGCCTATTCTAGAGTCCCCACGTCCCACCTCCTGGGACTGCCTTCAGTACCCCCCCTACCGATCCGTCCAAAGAAGGAGAGGCTACTACAACCTCCCTTTCCTATCATTGGATTATAAATATATTTTCCTCCCACGGTTTTTCACTAATGAAAAATGTACAACTTCATGATCTGTGAAGTGAATGAATACAGGACACAAAGGATGTTACAAAACATCTCAGAAATCCTCTAAAAATTATGATGTCCATTTCTGAAAAAGAAAAGAGGGGGTCAAGTGTGAGTGTTAGATTTCTAAAGGCAAATGTTATTATATTGCATGGCTTGTACTTATTTTGTCTTTCAGCTGTGGTTTGTATTTTGAGAGACTTACATGTTTAATTTGCAATGATTACTTAGTTTCTTTACACTTTGCAAGACCTACAGTATCAATAGTCTCCAGTTTCTTAACTATTGGTTTAGTGGCAAAGGGAGGGTAGAAATTAGGGATAGGGTTCTCCTCCATTGTCTTGAGGTCTGTAGAGGAAGGGAGATTCAGGGGAGGCTGGGGAGGGGGTTAGTGGTAGAGGGTGGAGCTCCTCTTCCCCCGTTGAATAGCTTTTCATGTGCAATGAATTGAGACATTCATATTAAACTATTCCCCCTGGGGGAATGCTAATCGACTTCAAAGGCTTGCTATACAGATCTACAGGATATTCTCTACAAACATGAAAAACAAAGGGTGAAGAAACAATCATGTCAGTCTGGCTTTTGTAAACTGTTTTATTTGCAACTCATTTGACAGAGCAAACACCGATTCCCCTTCGCCAATATGTGCTTCTCCTGCACAAATGCACATAGCTGTTATTGATCCATCAGGGTAGATGTAGTTGGTCCATTTGGATTTCAAGAGTTGATGCTTCTAGGTGGTTGCAATGTGCAACATTTTCATTCAGGTAAAGAAATCCACTGCCTTTCCAAGCAGTTAACAAGTACTACAAAGCATTTGCAAAAAAAAAAGAAAGTGTGCTTTAAAACAACACAATAAGATGGCGGTGTGATTGAAAGTAGTCTTAAATAAAATGACCAATCAGTAGCCTACATATCACACAAGATAGATTGGTCTTTGATGGTGCATTGAGCTCTTCATATATTCCAACATAAAACAACAAAAAAGTTACAGGTAGAGTCAGTGATATGACGTAAACAGCATAGTGGATACATTTCCCGCGACTACTAGGAGCGTTGAAGAGCAAGGCTCAACTTCTCTGCTGTTTTGGTCCCGTAGCTACCACGCTGTAACAGTATGAAGCAAACCCGTGCACATGTGCAGATACTGTGAGGGGAAAAAACGGTGCGGAGAAAAAAAAGAACTGGACAAAAAATTATTAAATGTGTACATCAAATATTAAAGTCAGCTAAATGTACATACATTTGATATAATGAAAAAAGTAGCAAATAATAAACATAGGTATCACTACATATTGAGGTAGGTAAAAGTTAAGGTATGCAAGAGAGACCCAGTAGACTACAGGGCCATGGCCTCTTCATGCCCTCTGTAAGCAGTAGGGGAAGCAGATAGGCATCGTGGTTAGGATGTGATCAGTGGAAAATATTTAATTACTCCATCAAACCCGAGCTATTCCGGGTACTGGACCCACATGTACTTGGCCATCGGTAACAGCATGTCTGGCCAGCCTGGATTTAGATGTCAAGGCAGCATCATGACTCATGACACAGACATCAAGCTCATATTCCATATAAGCCTGAGTCATACAGTTGTGGCCAAAAGTTTTGAGAATGACACAAATCTTAATATTCACAAAGTTTTCTGCTTCAGTGTCTTCAGATATTTTTGTCAGACAGTTACTATGGAATACTGAAGTATAATTACAAGCATTTCATTAGTGCCAAAGGCTTTTATTGACAATTACATGAAGTTGATGCAAAGAGTCAATATTTGCAGTGTTGACCCTTCTTTTTCAAGACCTCTGCAATCCACCTTGGCATGCTGTCAATTAACTTCTGGGCCACGTGGCAGCCCATTCTTGCATAATCAATGCTTGGAGTTTGTCAGAATTTGTGTGTTTTTGTTTGTCCACCCTCTTGAGAATTGACCACAAGTTCTCAATGGGATTAAAATCTGTGGAGTTTCCTGGCCATGGACCCAAAATATCAATGTTTTGTTCCCGAGCCACTTAGTTATCACTTTTGCCTTATGGCAAGGTGCTCCATCATGCTGGAAAAGGTATTGTTCGTCAGCAAACTGTTCCTGGATGGTTGGGAGAAGTTGCTCTCGGAGGATGTGTTGGTACCATTCTTTATTCATGGCTGTGTTCTTCAGCAAAATTGTGAGTGAGCCCACTCTCTTGGCTGAGAATCAATCCCACACATGAATGGTCTCAGGATGCTTTACTGTTGGCATGACACAGGACTGATGGTAGCGCTCACCTTGTCTTCTCCGGACAAGCTTTTATCCGGATGCCTCAAACAATCGGAAAGGGGATTCATCAGAGAAAATGACTTTACCCCAGTCCTCAGCAGTCCAATCCCTGTACCATTTGCAGAATATCAGTCTTTCCCTGATGTTTTCCTGGAGAGAAGTGGCTTCTTTGCTGCCCTTCTTGACACCAGGCTATCTTCCAAAAGTCTTTGCCTCACTGTGCGTGCAGATTGTGTATAGATCGATTTATTTTTCGATACATTTTAGAATAAGACTAACGTAACAAAATGTGGACAAAGTCAAGGGGTGTGAATACTTTCCGAATGCACTTTATGCAGCTGTTCTATCGCACGTGCAATGGTGTCCGGTGGGGGGGTTGTTGTTTGCAGTAACTTCTTTATTGTATTTTCACAAAACAGACGTGGCAGTTTCACCCTTAAGGGTCCCAGCTTTAAAGGTCAACTATACTTTTGCTGATTTAGGATAAATGTTTGGTGGCACTCTTTACATCTGATCAAGCATGGTCCATTTTACAGGTACAGTAAATTACAGTAAAATTACACAAATAGCAACCCCCCTGGAGAATGAGGAAGGACATCGGTAGTAGTATGACCAGATGAAAATGTCAGCGGTACTGAACTACAAGCTATATAAGCCTTCCCAACGTGATCCTGGTGTCATTAACTGCTCAAGGTCCTTGTGACAAGGACAGCAACAGTAGCTGTTCCAGTGAGGGTTGTGTGACTGTCCTGGGTTTCAGTCAGACATACAGATGAAATGGTACCAGTCAGGATAATTTACATTAACTGAGGAGAAAGCATGGCTTTGCCCCCCTGGGGTCTAGCTAGTAAAGCATCACTTCTTCCCCTGTGGTTTGATGTGCTGAGAGGATGGATGTGGCTGTTCCCCTGGGAACCATGGCTCCATCTGCTTCCAGAGGCACCAGAAAGGCAAAACAAGATTGAGACTACTCTACACCAGCCAAGGCCAAAGATGGACCAGAAATCATAGCAAGGCATCTCCTACCTTACAATACACACTGTTTTTACCCAGTAGAAAAAAGAAAGAAAACACAACATCAAAAAAGAAATTCATTTACACAGCTGTTTAAATACATATTCTTTCAAGTAATACTTCAAACCCTGAAATGATATAGTTCATGTAAATAATACCAAGGACAGACCACTTTTCACTGATCATAAAGTCATAATTTTGTTTAAAGCAGCAGCATTGAAAGATAATAGTATATAAAAAAAAACAGCAGTCCCACATTGAGAGAACTGATTTGGAAGCAGGGGCTCCACACAACCACAGTTGATAGCAGAATCACAGTGGCTAAACCAGCCTCACAATCTCAGTATAGAGCAAGCAGTCACGTGAAGGGAACAGTATGAACTGTATGTAATCAGCTCATCACAAAGTGTCTAATTTCAAATAGGTAGGGCTTTTGTTAGGTCAATATTATGACCTCAGCAACATCTGCATTGACATTGCTTCTTTGTTTTGGTTTCCTTTGTCCCCAGTGGATGAGGTCAGAATGGATGGAGGAGGACACTGACTGCCCCAGGTTCTGTTTGTCCTCCCTCTCCTGGCGTCACCTGTCGAAGCAGCCCGCTGTGTAGGTGTGATGGGAGCCCAGGTAGCCTCCCCCGTACGACAGGGGGAGGCAGTGACGGGGCTCTGCAGCAAGAGACACTTGCATGGAGATGGGTCCCTGCAGGGGCAGGGAGGAGTGCAGCCCTGAGGCTAAGCTGGGGTAGGAGGGGAAGACTCCCTGAGAAACCGACCCTGAGAGGAGCCCTCTCTGGTGGGCCTGGAGGTAGTCGCGAGACCCAACAGGGCCCAGAGTCGGAGACTCACCTAGCATGTGCAGCTGGGAAAGGGGAGTAGAGTGCTGGGTGAGCTGCTGCTGGTATCCACCTGTCTGGAAGAGCAGCTGCTGAGAGGTAGACAAGGGCTGTTTCATGGTGGAGACAGAGACTGTGGAGGTTGAGGGAAGGGCCTGGGGTTGGAGAGGACTCTGGACAGACGGAGAGTTGGACTTGGATTTGTTGGCTTGTTTCACATCGTTGTCATGGGCACTAGAGGGAGAAAAACAGTGAAATTTATGACTTAATGACGTTTAGCTGATGGACATAAACAACATACAGAGGTAATAACTAAGGGTCAATGGTAATGACAGTATGAAAAAGCTGTAGAACTTCAACCTCAAATTGCATTAAAATGGAGGAAAGGGGCATACATGGGAAGCCACAGTTTAGAAATGGCAGAGGATAAACTAAGTGTAAGCAGATGTCAGTAAACATTGGGTGTATTCATTAGTCAGATTCGGTAGTAAAATGTTTTGTCTGTTCAGGGCTCCAGACTAACATTTTCCCAATTTCTGCAGTTGGTGGCACCCAACAACAAAAAGTTTTAGCAGCGTCACACAACAGAATACATTTTAGTCATCATCATGTAAAGTCATTATAAAGTAATTCACAATAGATGACATATAGCATGTCAAAATAGGACTCCAGAACTTTCAGATTGTTTTGTTTAATAGAGATGAATTGGCCTTCCTCTTTATGTGCACAAATATTATACATAGCCCTAAGTCAATTGGCGCTTCTTCACTCCCCGATGAAGTGTAAACTCAAAACAGGTGACTCGGAATCCGACTAATGACCAGATGAATGTGTGTGTACAGCACATTATGTAAAGCAGAAGTGGAGTCTTACAGCAGCATGAGCTCGATGCAGGGGGTGAGGGGCTCCCAGGAGTATCCGGTGAGCAGGTGGAGAACGGTGGTCCAGCTTGGGGTGATCTGGAGACAGATGCGGGACGCCGCAATGCAGGCTGCCGCCACCTGGGACGGTCGGAAGCCGAGGAAGGCATGGTCTGAGACGCACAAACACAGAGATCATCAGTCTCACTCATTTACTCAACAACGAATGGCCCCACCATAGAGAGCAATTGTCTTGCCCATAAGACCACCCACTGCAGTCACTTTATGGACTTCCATTCTTGGGCACTCCTAATCAGGGCTGTTGCGGTGACCGTAATTGTGATGATCAATTTGAAGAAAGAAATTCAACAACAGGTTGAAACTGAGTGGAAAAACATGGTCGATGTGGATGTTGTTTGAAATCCTAACACAACGAAATGGACAGCGCTTTCTAAGGTGATGATTCATTCAAACACCCAGATGTATATTAAAGCTTATGCATAGGCCTATATATGAGCCCAAGCCCGAACAAAAAAACTGAATTAAAATAATGATTGTGCCATTATACAATACATAGCCTACCGCATACTACGCTACGCATATTACACATTGCAGAAAAACATAAAACTGATGTGTCTTTGGTACATAATTGGTCTAGCTAGCCTATACGAGCACACAAAAGGCCTGTCAAACGTTTAATGAAATATGTTTAGTTGTGAAAAGATGTTACTATCGATGTTCCCAAACATATTTCACTTGGTTTCCCAAATTAAGCTCTGGGTAGCTGCAGGAACAGGGTTGGAGAGCCCATGGCATACAGAGTTTGGGCGAAATATCATCTGTCGCGCAGTGAGAGAGTGCTCCTCAAAACAGTGGATGATGCATGGAGTGAAATAAGTGTTCTTATGAGCCCAGACATTTCTATAATCCTGTGTGAAAGCAAGAGTTTTGTTGATCCCAGTTGTTACTATACGTATTTCTCAGCTTTATTATTATTATTTTTTTTACATATTAGTAAAGACAAGATTAAATTGAGAATAGTCTGACAGGTGAAAATATGATCACTTAATGAGAGAACAGTGTGTGAAGCCTGAGGCAAGGAACACAGCGCAAGCTCTTTTTTTTTTTTGGCGACTTTCTCAAATCATCAACAGCCTACAGTCACATCATGCAGCCCATATACGTTTTGATTTCGAAGGCATTCCAAGGGATCTATCATTCACAACTGAAGTTGCCAAATAACTAAGGTATCGGACCTGTTTTGAATGATCACTTTTACGCTCAACATAGCCACTTCATATGCACCCTCACTCCGGAATTGTAAAAATATCCTTTCTATTTTATTCAGCTAAGTTCAATTATATTCTTACATTTACATTTACATTTAAGTCATTTAGCAGACGCTCTTATCCAGAGCGACTTACAAATTGGTGCATTCACCTTATGACATCCAGTGGAACAACCACTTTACAATAGTGCATCTAAATCTTTAAGGGGGGAAGGGGGGGTGAGAAGGATTACTTTATCCTATCCTAGGTATTCTTCTTACTATAAAATCATATAAAGTCATGGAACGGGACTTGTAAGCATATCTTGTCAGCTAAATGAACACAGCATTGAGCATTGCAAGATAACATAGGCCTACAGTAGGCCAACTCTTATTCTATTCTTCTGAAATACATTTACTTCGTATCATAATGTTCTTTCAGATCTGCCTAAAACAAATAATGGATTTAATGTGAGGGTGTATATTGAATTGATATATACTTTTCAAAAATGTGGATATTCCAACGGCGCGCAGCAGTGGCTTGTATACGTGGAGGTCTGGAAATGCTAAACGTGTCTGTTAATTAACGGTCAACAACCGTGAGACCGGCAGTCTTTTGCATGACAATAACCAGCTGACAAAATGTCATGACTGCCACAGCCCTACTCCCAATCTCATCCTCACCTTGCAGTGAGACTTCCAGGAAGTAGTGTGTGTACTTGTCCATGAAGGCTTTGGTCTTACTGAGGGAGGAGAGGGGCCAGCCGTTGTGCAGTTCTCCCTCCTGTACAGCGGCATGGAGGTAGTAGTCTATGAAGTGTGCAGGCGTGGGCATACACAAGTTCCAGCCAAACGTCTCTAAGAGGAGCAGCTCCATCTTTACCAGGTCCTTCCTGCTCAGTGACAGGTTCAGGCTACACATGAAGCCCAGAGAGTTTAGCTGCTCCAGCTTTGGTACACGGTCCTCCTTCTCTTCAAACTTACCTGGAGGGGAGATGGTGTTACAGTGAGTGAAAATTGAACACATTTTGTAGATGGAGTGATTTTGTTTGTGAAGAGTGCTTATAGATGTATAATTCATAACTTATAATAAACTGGGGTTTTTCGAGAACTGAATGTTGATTGGCTGAAAGCCGTAGTATAATCAGATCGTATACTATGGGTAGTTTTACTGCTCTAACTACATTGGTAAGCAGTTTCCAATAGCAATAAGGCACCTCTGGGATTTGCGGTATATTGTCAACATTCACCGGCTAAGGACATTATCCAGGCACTCTGCGTTGCGTCGTACATAAGAACAGCCCTTAGCCGTGGTATATTGGACATGTACTACATCCCCTCGAGCCTTATTGCTTAAATAATACACATTCTATTCAAACAAAAATAAGCATGCCCCATTAAAAGCATGCCCCAATGTAGAACTAACAGATATAGCCCTTGGTTCACTTCAGACTTGACTGCCCTTGACCAGCACAAAATCATCCTGTGGCGTTCTGCATTAGCATCGAATAGCTCCCGCAACTTTTCAGGTAAGTCAGAAACCAATATACTCAGACAGTTAGGAAAGCTAAGGCTAGATTTTTCAAACAGAAATTTGCATCCTGTAGAAATAATTCCAAAACGTTGAGACACTAAAGTCCATGGAGAACAAGAGCACCTCCTCCCAGCTGCCCACTGCACTGAGGCAAGGAAACACAGTCTCCACCGATAAATCTACGATAATCGATCATTTCAATAAGCATTTTTCTACCGCTGGCCATGCTTTCCACCTGGCTACCCCTAACCGGGCCAACAGCTCTGCACCCCCCTGCAGCAACTCACCCAAGCCCCCTCCCCCTCGCTTCTCCTTCACCAAAATCCAGACAGCTGGTGTTCTGAAAGAGCTGCAAAATCTGGATTCCTACAAATCAGCTGAGCTAGACAATCTGGACCCTCTCTTTCTAAAATTATCCACCGAAATTGTTGCAACCCCTATTACTAGCTTGTTAAACCTATCTTTCGTATCGTCTGAGATCCCCAAAGATTGGAAAGCTGCCGCTGTCATCCCCCTCTTCAAAGGGGAAGACACTCTAGACCCAAACTTTTATAGACCTACAGTGGGGCAAAAAAGTATTTAGTCAGCCACCAATTGTGAAAGTTCTTCGACTTAAAAAAATGAGAGAGGCCTGTAATTTTCATCATAGGTACACTTCAACTATGACAGACATAATGAGAAAAAAAATCCAGAAAATCAACATTGTAGGATTTTTTATGAATTTATTTGCAAATTATGTTGGAAAATAAGTATTTGGTCAATAACAAAAGTTTATCTCAAGATGACACCATTCTGTATTCTTCTTGCCCTTCTTTCGACACTGTTGTTAACAAACCTCCAGGGGAGCTTCAATGCCATATAACACTCCTTCCGTGGCCTCCAACTGCTCTTAAATGCTAGTAAAACTAAATGAATGCTCTTCAACCGATTACTGCCCGCACCCTCCCACCTGTCTAGCATCACTACTCTGGACGGTTCTGACTTACAATATGTGGACAACTACAAATACCTAGGTGTCTGGTTAGACTGTAAACTCTCCTTCCAGACTCACATTAAGCATCTACAATCCAAAATTAAATCTAGAATTTACATTTACATTTAAGTCATTTAGCAGACGCTCTTATCCAGAGCGACTTACAAATTGGTGCATTCACCTTATGACATCCAGTGGAACAGCCACTTTACAATAGTGCATCTAAATCTTTTAAGGGGGGGGGGTGAGAAGGATTACTTTATCCTATCCTAGGTATTCCTTAAAGAGGTGGGGTTTCAGGTGTCTCCGGAAGGTGGTGATTGACTCCGCTGTCCTGGCGTCGTGAGGGCGTTTGTTCCACCATTGGGGGGCCAGAGCAGCGAACAGTTTTGACTGGGCTGAGCGGGAACTGTACTTCCTCAGTGGTAGGGAGGCGAGCAGGCCAGAGGTGGATGAACGCAGTGCCCTTGTTTGGGTGTAGGGCCTGATCAGAGCCTGGAAGTACTGAGGTGCCGTTCCCCTCACAGCTCCGTAGGCAAGCACCATGGTCTTGTAGCGGATGCGAGCTTCAACTGGAAGCCAGTGGAGAGAGCGGAGGAGCGGGGTGACGTGAGAGAACTTGGGAAGGTTGAACACCAGACGGGCTGCGGCGTTCTGGATGAGTTGTAGGGGTTTAATGGCACAGGCAGGGAGCCCAGCCAACAGCGAGTTGCAGTAATCCAGACGGGAGATGACAAGTGCCTGGATTAGGACCTGCGCCGCTTCCTGTGTGAGGCAGGGTCGTACTCTGCGGATGTTGTAGAGCATGAACCTACAGGAACGGGCCACCGCCGTGATGTTAGTTGAGAACGACAGGGTGTTGTCCAGGATCACGCCAAGGTTCTTAGCGCTCTGGGAGGAGGACACAATGGAGTTGTCAACCGTGATGGCGAGATCATGGAACGGGCAGTCCTTCCCCGGGAGGAAGAGCAGCTCCGTCTTGCCGAGGTTCAGCTTGAGGTGGTGATCCGTCATCCACACTGATATGTCTGCCAGACATGCAGAGATGCGATTCGCCACCTGGTCATCAGAAGGGGAAAGGAGAAGATTAATTGTGTGTCGTCTGCATAGCAATGATAGGAGAGACCATGTGAGGTTATGACAGAGCCAAGTGACTTGGTGTATAGGGAGAATAGGAGAGGGCCTAGAACAGAGCCCTGGGGGACACCAGTGGTGAGAGCGCGTGGTGAGGAGACAGATTCTCGCCACGCCACCTGGTAGGAGCGACCTGTCAGGTAGGACGCAATCCAAGCGTGGGCCGCGCCGGAGATGCCCAACTCGGAGAGGGTGGAGAGGAGGATCTGATGGTTCACAGTATCGAATGCAGCCGATAGGTCTAGAAGGATGAGAGCAGAGGAGAGAGAGTTAGCTTTAGCAGTGCGGAGCGCCTCCGTGATACAGAGAAGAGCAGTCTCAGTTGAATGACTAGTCTTGAAACCTGACTGATTTGGATCAAGAAGGTCATTCTGAGAGAGATAGCGGGAGAGCTGGCCAAGGACGGCACGTTCAAGAGTTTTGGAGAGAAAAGAAAGAAGGGATACTGGTCTGTAGTTGTTGACATCGGAGGGATCGAGTGTAGGTTTTTTCAGAAGGGGTGCAACTCTCGCTCTCTTGAAGACGGAAGGGACGTAGCCAGCGGTCAGGGATGAGTTGATGAGCGAGGTGAGAAGGTCACCGGAAATGGTCTGGAGAAGAGAGGAGGGGATATGGTCAAGCGGGCAGGTTGTTGGGCGGCCGGCCGTCACAAGACGCGAGATTTCATCTGGATAGAGAGGGGAGAAAGAGGTCAGAGCACAGGGTAGGGCAGTGTGAGCAGAACCAGCGGTGTCGTTTGACTTAGCAAACGAGGATCGGATGTCGTCGACCTTCTTTTCAAAATGGTTGACGAAGTCATCTGCAGAGAGGGAGGAGGGGGGAGGGGGATTCAGGAGGGAGGGGAAGGTGGCAAAGAGCTTCCTAGGGTTAGAGGCAGATGCTTGGAATTTAGAGTGGTAGAAAGTGGCTTTAGCAGCAGAGACAGAGGAGGAAAATGTAGAGAGGAGGGAGTGAAAGGATGCCAGGTCCGCAGGGAGGTGAGTTTTCCTCCATTTCCGCTCGGCTGCCCGGAGCCCTGTTCTGTGAGCTCGCAATGAGTCGTCGAGCCACGGAGCGGGAGGGGAGGACCGAGCTGGCCTGGAGGATAGGGGACATAGAGAGTCAAAGGTTGCAGAAAGGGAGGAGAGGAGGGTTGAGGAGGCAGAATCAGGAGATAGGTTGGAGAAGGTTTGAGCAGAGGGAAGAGATGATAGGATGGAAGAGGAGAGAGTAGCGGGGGAGAGAGAGCGAAGGTTGGGACGGCGCGATACCATCCGAGTAGGGGCAGTGTGGGAAGTGTTGGATGAGAGCGAGAGGGAAAAGGATACAAGGTAGTGGTCGGAGACTTGGAGGGGAGTTGCAATGAGGTTAGTGGAAGAACCGCATCTAGTAAAGATGAGGTCGAGCGTATTGCCTGCCTTGTGAGTAGGGGGGGGAAAGGTGAGATGGTGAGGTCAAAAGAGGAGAGGAGTGGAAAGAAGGAGGCAGAGAGGAATGAGTCAAAGGTAGACGCGGGGAGGTTAAAGTCGCCCAGAACTGTGAGAGGTGAGCCGTCCTCAGGAAAGGAGCTTATCAAGGCATCAAGCTCATTGATGAACTCTCCGAGGGAACCTGGAGGGCGATAAATGATAAGGATGTTAAGCTTGAAAGGGCTGGTAACTGTGACAGCATGGAATTCAAAGGAGGCGATAGACAGATGGGTAAGGGGAGAAAGAGAGAATGACCACTTGGGAGAGATGAGGATCCCGGTGCCACCACCCCGCTGACCAGAAGCTCTCGGGGTGTGCGAGAACACGTGGGCGGACGAAGAGAGAGCAGTAGGAGTAGCAGTGTTGTCTGTGGTGATCCATGTTTCCGTCAGTGCCAAGAAGTCGAGGGACTGGAGGGAGGCATAGGCTGAGATGAACTCTGCCTTGTTGGCCGCAGATCGGCAGTTCCAGAGGCTACCGGAGACCTGGAACTCCACGTGGGTCGTGCGCGCTGGGACCACCAGATTAGGGTGGCCGCGGCCACGAGGTGTGGAGCGTTTGTATGGTCTGTGCAGAGAGGAGAGAACAGGGATAGACAGACACATAGTTGACAGGCTACAGAAGAGGATACGCTAATGCAAAGGAGATTGGAATGACAAGTGGACTACACGTCTCGAATGTTCAGAAAGTTAAGCTTACGTAGCAAGAATCTTATTGACTAAAATTATTAAAATGATACAGTACTGCTGAAGTAGGCTAGCTGGCAGTGGCTGCGTTGTTGACTTTGTAGGCTAGCTGGCAGTGGCTGCGTTGTTGACACTACACTAGTCAAGTCGTTCCGTTGAGTGTAATAGTTTCTACAGTGCTGCTATTCGGGGGCTAGCTGGCTAGCTAGCAGTGTTGTTTATGTTACGTTGCATTAAAAGAACGACAATAGCTGGCTAGCTAAGCTAGAAAGTCGCTCTAGACTACACAATTATCTTTGATACAAAGACGGCTATGTAGCTAGCTATGAAGCTAGCTACGATCAAACAAATCAAACTGTTGTACTGTAATGAAATGAAGTGAAAATGTGATACTACCTGTGGAGCGAAGCGGAATGCGACCGGGTTGTTCTATTCGGAAGACGTTGGCTAGCTAGAATCAGCTTCCTATTTCGCAACAAAGCCCACTTCACTCATGCTGCCAAACATACCCTCGTAAAACTGACTATCCTACCGATCCTTGACTTTAGCGATGTCATTTATAAAATAGCCTCCAACACTCTACTCAGCAAACTGGATGTAGTCTATCACAGTGCCATCCGTTTTGTCACCAATGCCCCATATACTACCCACCACTGCGTCCTGTATGCTCTTGTTGGCTGGCCCTCACTAGATATTCGTTGCCAGACCCACTGGCTCCAGGTCATCTATAAGTCTTTGCTAGGTAAAGCCCCACCTTATCTCAGCTCACTGGTCACCATAGCAACACCCACCCATAGCACGTGCTCCAGCAGGTATATTTCACTGGTCATCCCCAAAGCCAGCTCCTTCTTTGGCCGCCTTTCCTTCCAGTTCTCTGCTGCCAATGACTGGAACAAATTGCAAACATCACTGAAGCTGGAGTCTTATATCTCCCTCTCTAACTTTAAGCGTCAGCTGTCAGAGCAGCTTACTGATCACTGTACCTGTACACAGCCAATCTGTAAATAGCCCACCCAACTACCTCATCCCCATTTTATTTATCCTCTTGCTCCTTTGCACTCCAGTATCTCTGTTTGCATATCATCATCTGCATATCTATCACTCCAGTGTTAATGTTCAATTGTAATTATTTCACCTCTATGGCCTATTTATTGCCGTACCTCCCTACATTTGTACACACTGTACATAGATTTTTCTATCGTGTTATTGACTGTACGTTTGTTTATGCGCAACTCTGTCTTGTTGTTTATCGCACTGCTTTGTTTTATCTTGTCCAGGTCGCAGTTGTAAATGACAACTTAACTGGCCCGCCTGATTAAATAAAAGGTGAAACAAAATACACTGCTCAAAAAAATAAAAGGGAACACTTAAACAACACAATGTAACTCCAAGTCAATCACACTGTCCACTTAGGAAGCAACACTGATTGACAATAAATTTCACATGCTGTTGTGCAAATGGAATAGACAACAGGTGGAAATTATAGGCATTTAGCAAGACACCCCCAATAAAGGAGTGGTTCTGCAGGTGGTGACCAGACAACTTCTCAGTTCCTATGCTTCCTGGCTGATGTTTTGGTCACTTTTGAATGCTGGCGGTGCTTTCACTCTCGTGGTAGCATGAGACTGAGTCTACAACCCACACAAGTGTCTCAGGTAGTGCAGCTCATCCAGAATGGCACATCAATGCGAGCTGTGGCAAGAAGGTTTGCTGTGTCTGTCAGCGTAGTGTCCAGAGCATGGAGGCGCTACCAGGAGACAGGCCAGTACATCAGGAGACGTGGAGGAGGCCGTAGGAGGGCAACAACCCAGCAGAAGGACCGCTACCTCCGCCTTTGTGCAAGGAGGAGCACTGAGAGAGCCCTGCAAAATAACCTCCAGCAGGCCACAAATGTGCATGTGTCTGCGCAAACGGTCAGAAACAGACTCCGTGAGGGTGGTAATGAGGGCTCGATGTCTATAGGTGGGGGTTGTTCTTACAGCCCAACACAGTGCAGGACGTTTGGCATTTGCCAGAGAACACCAAGATTGGCAAATTCGCCACTGGCAACCTGTGGTCTTCACAGATGAAAGCAGGTTCGCACTGAGCATGTGACAGAGTCTGGAGACGCCTTGGAGAACATTCTGCTGCCTGCAACATCCTCCAGCACGACCGGTTTGGCGGTGGGTCAGTTATGGTGTGGGGGTGGCATGTCTTTGGGAGGCGCACAGCCCTCCATGTGCTCGCCAGAGGTAGTCTGGCTGCCATTAGGTACTGAGATGAGATCCTCAGACCCCTGGTGAGACCATATGCTGGTGCGGTTGGCCCTGGGTTCCTCCTAATGCCAGACAATGCTAGACCTCATGTGGCTGGAGTGTGTCAGCAGTTCCTGCAAGAGGAAGGCATTGATGCTATGGACTGGCCCGCCCGTTCCCCAGACCTAAATCCAATTGAGCACATCTGGGACATCATGTCTCGCTCCATCCACCAACGCCACGTTGTACTAGACTGTCCCGGATTTGGTCGAATGCTTTAGTCCAGGTCTGGGAGGAGATCCCTCAGGAGACAATCCGCCACCTCAGGAGCATGCCCAGGCGTTGTAGGAAGGTCATACAGGCACGTGGAGGCCACACACACTACTGAGCCTCATTTTGACTTGTTTTAAGGACATTACATCAAAGTTGGATCAGCCTGTAGTGTGGTTTTCCACTTTAATTTTGAGTGTGACTCCAAATCCAGACCTCCATGGGTTGATACATTTGATTTCCATTGATAATTTGTGTGATTTTGTTGTCAGCACATTCAACTATGCAAAGAAAAAAGTATTTAAGAATATTTCATTCATTCATATCTAGGATGTGTTATTTTAGTGTTCCCTTTATTTTTTTGAGCAGTGTAAATGAAAAACGATTTTATACATTTTGTAAATGTGCAAACAAGACATTCCTATATGGTCTAGCGACAAATGAACCTTGAATATATGCAATTAACGACTGAGGATTCTAACCCCCCCCCTCACTTGGTGTGAAACTGGTCACAGCTAAATCCTCAAGCATCTCCCTCTGGAGTCAGATGCTCCAACAATGCAGGACCCCTGGCTCTTGACCTTTGGGGATCAGGCCTGGGCACTTGTGATGGCTGATGCGTAATTTCACGCTCTCCGTATTTCAAAGCCATATCAGATATCTTCATTGAAAAACAGTGTGCAAGGAGCTCAATAAAAAATAATTGAGAAATACAAATTATACCCTCGGAAAGCAGAGACTTCTCTTTAATATGGAAAACGAGTTGCTTCCAAAGTAGATTTTCCCCAGCAATCGCATTTTGAAATATTATACACGAGGGGGACACAAGGGGGAAGAGAGTAAGAGGCTCGCTCATTACATCAGCCTGGCCTAGCAAATAAAAAAGTCAGGTAAAGCGTCAGGAAAGACACCTTTATTACAGGAATCATGATGCTAAAAAATATGTCATTAACAACGGAGGACTCTACTTCAGCAGCATACTACCCTGCATCCTACTGCTGGCTTGCTTCTGAAGCTAAGCAGGGTTGGTCCTGGTTGGTCCCTGGATGGAGACCAGATGCTGCTGGAAGTGGTGTTGGAGGGCCAATAGGAGGAACCCTTTCCTTTGGTCTAAAATACAAATATCCCAATGCTCCTAGGCAGTAATTGGGGACATTGCCCTGTGTAGGGTGCCGTCTTTTGGATGGGATGTTAAACGGATGTCCTGGCTAAATTCCCAATCTGGCTCTCATACCATCATGGCCATCTAACCATCCCCAGTTTACAATTGTCTCATTCATCCCCCTCCCTCTTCCCTGCCACTATTCCCCAGGTCATTGCTGTAAATGAGAATGTGTTCTCAGTCAACTTACTTGGTTAAATATATATATATATATTCTTCTCTCCTACTTTTCCCTTTCACTGGGTGGTCACAGCTAAATCCTCATGTATCTCCCCCTGGAGCCAGATGCTCCAACAATGCAGAACCCCTGGCCCCTGACCTCTGGAGATCAGTCCTGGGCACTCAGGCAGAGGCCCCCGCCTCAGATTAGTGGAGGGTGTGGGTGTGTGTATTTTCAAAAAGGGGTAAAATAATTGCCCCACTTTTCCTTATTTAGCCATTAAACATTCCATTGTAATGCAAATATTTCAACCCAGAAACATTCACTGAAAAAGGCCCAGCAGTACGTCCTTTCTTTCTTTGTCTTTAAAAAAAAAATTGTTTACAAGAGGGATCTTTTTTAACGCTCTAACATTTGGAACATCTCAAACTGAGACTTGTGTAACATTTCAATAAATCCTCAATTGCAGAGTTGTCACTAAAATCCACAATGAACACATAATTATGAAAATGGTCTGTGGGCATATTAATTCCTTCAGAACATCAACGAACCTCAAGGGGATTTCTGTCTCGCTAAACTAAATATCAGGAACCTTACAGAGTATTTCAACCTACCCCCCTATGTTTCACTTGATTTATTTTTGAATACTTTGAGACCAACAAAATATGCTGCTTAAAAGATTCAATGTGTAAGGCTGACATTCACCATTACACTGCAACTCCGTAATGACAGTACAGGGCAGGAGAACCGGGGAGGGGCCTGGGAGCTCAGGAGAAGGGGGGGGGGGGGTACAAGTAGGGCCTTCTGGATGGGGAACGACCAATGGATGAGTTTCCCTGTGGTTAATGCTTTTTTGTTACACATCAATGAGCTTATATCAGTGCCTTCAGAAAGTATTCATACCCCTTGACTTATTCCACATTTTTGTTGTGTTGCAGCCTCAATTCATAATGGATTAAGTCTTCTTTTTTCCCCTTCCTCACTACACACAATAGTGAGGAAGATTAAAACATGTGTTTTTAGACATGTATTGCAAATTATATACAGACATTTTTACATATGTATTCACACCACTGAATCTACACATGTTAGAATCTCCTTTGGCAGTGATTACAGTCTTTCTGGGAGCTTTGCACACCTGAATTGTGCAATATTTGCACTTTTTAATTTTTTTTTATTCTTCAAGCTCTGTCAAGTTGGTTGTTGATCATTGCTAGACAGCCATTTTCAAGTCTTGCCATAGATTTAAGATTGATTTAAGTCAAAACTGTAACTCGGCCACTCAGAAACATTCAATGTCATCTTGTTTAGCAACTCCAGTGTATACTTGGCCTTGTGTTTTAAGTTATTGTCCTGCTGAAAAGGTGAATTTGTCTCCCAGTGTCTGTTGAATAGCAGACTGAACCAGGTTTTCCTCTCGGATTTAGGCTGTGCTCAGCTCTATTCCTAAAAACAACTCCCTAGTCCTTGCCGATGATAAGCATACCCATAACATGATGCAGCCACCACCATGCTTGAAAATATAAAGAGTGGTACTCAGTGATGTGTTGTATTTGCCCCAAACTCACTGTTTCCAGGACATAAAGTTAATTTCTTTGCAGTATTACTTCAGTTACTTCACTTCATGTTGTTGATCCATCCTCAGTTATCTGTTATCACAGCCATTAAACTCTGTAACTGTTTTAGAAAGTCAACATTGGCCTTATGGTGAAATCCCTGAGCGGTTTCCATCGTCTCCAGCGACTGAGTTAGGAAGGACACTTGTAATCTTTGTAGTGACTGTGTTTATTGATAAACCACCAAAAATGTAATTAATAACGTCACCATGCTCAAAGGAACATTCAATGTCTGCATTTTTATATTTTTACCCTTCTACCAATAGGTGCCCTTCTTTGCGAGGCATTGGAAAACCTCCCTGGTCTTTTTGGTTGAATCGGTTTCAAATTCACTGCTCGACTGAGGGACCTTACAATTATCTGTATGTGTGGGGTACAGGGATGAGGTAGTCATTCAAAAATCATGTTAAACCCTATTATTGAACACAAAGTGAGTCAATGGAATTTATTATGTGACTTGTTAAGCACATTTTCACTCATTAACTTATTTAGGCTTGCCATAACAAAGGGGTTTAATACTTATTGACTTTAGACATTTCAGCTTTTCAGTTGTAAAAAACCATATATATATATAATTATTTTAATTATTATTCATAATGATACAAGAGAGACTCAAAATCACCAACTTGGGTGAAGGCGAAGACCAAGAAGGCAGAATCACTTTCCTTAAATGTATCCATAGTGGAAGTCAAATTTCCTTTATTAATGTGTACGCTTTTTTGATTCACTGAACAGCATGTGGTTAAAATTAACTCAATTCCATCTGTTTTTTGGGACAGACATGAATGCTATTTTGGACATGCAAGACAAATCTAATAAGACCGACAACAAGCCACCAAGGTTCTCCAGCATATAACCTACTCTCTGATTACAAACTCATTGATGCCTGGCGAGCACATTATCCGAAAGCAAGAGAGTTCACTTTCTACTCAAACAAGCAGAAAATATTCTCCTGAATCGATTTCAGACTATTATCTACAACTACTTTCTTTCTTTACATTCATTTCTTTACATTCTGTGATCAATTTTAAATTTAAACTAAACGAATTCATCAATAAAAATTCAGTCGGTGACCCCCGGATTCTATGGAACGCAACCAAAGGTTTGATTAAAAATAATGCAACTGCATTTTCATCTGGGTTGAATAAATCACAATTAAAAAGGTGTCAGAATTGGAAATGTTGTTCACTGTATTAGTGTTTTCAACAAACACTTTTCATTCCAGGTAGCTATTACTCTTTCCAAAGTCAAGACAGAACATAATTTATTGATAAGACAGAGAGCAGAATTTGCCAACCATCGAGTTAGACTTCAATGGTAATCAATAGTCTTTGTCGTTTACTGGCCAACAAGGTAAGCAGTAATGATCAATTAGCTGATTTAGCAGAAATTACATCTGAAAGAGAGGAGTTACTATCAGAACCCAAATTAATCTGATTCTCCTGCTTCTATAAAAGAACTGTACACCTCTGATAGTCTGGTTCTGATGTTGATTTACTAAGAACTTAATCTCTCAACAGAAGCCACCTCGCTGGGAGCCCAAATCACTCTCAATGAACTCAAAAGAGCATTAGAGAGCATAACTAAAATGGGATGGGATGGGTATTCCTCCTATTTAAACATTTGGAATCAATTAAGTGCACGGTTGCACAAACTGATTAACAGAGCCATTCACAAAGGTTAATTTGGGGGAAGAGATCATTACATGCAGACAATATTTTACTATATCTAAAACACATTGATGATCATAGAAAAATTCAACGACATCTCAAGTTAAAATGAAATGAAAATAAAATGAATATAACCAAATCAGCCCTACTGCTTCAAGACCCTGAGTGAGAACTCCATCTCTACTTATAAAATCCCAATTGTTCCCATTTTAAATACTTTGGAGTAGATAGATATATTTCCTCCCTTAGAAAAAACCCATTGGCACAAACTTTAACAGAACGCTCAAATCAATTAAATCCGATCTCATTAGACGGAATAATATCCCAGTAAGATTATGTGGGCAGTTGAGCGGTCGGAAATCCTGCTCATTGAGCGGTAGGGCCGGGGCTCCACGTCCTTTTCAACCGCTCAGCACTCACAGGAAAAAAATATTGATGCTCCATTCATTAAAATCACAATTTAACAAACAACCATCCATTTTTGTGACTACCTGGACCTACCATTTGGTTTTTAAGTATTGAAACCAAACCATATGATATGAATGAAAAGTATTTTAATGAAACATGAGAAGGTGAAGGTAATAAGCGCTCATCATTTCAAACATGTCACATTAAACAGCATATAAACACTCTAAATATAGGTCAGGAGCCTAAGAAGGAACGGAATTGAATTATTTAGGCTATATTATTTCAAGGCTATAGCCTACAAAGAAATGCATTGTGAAGCATTCGCGAGTGTGACACACTAGGAAGTCAGGGACATTAAGCGCTCAGCATTTAAACAACATTTTGTTGTATTCAATCATTAGTCTATAAATTGTGTATATAGGCTGTGATTAACAAAAGATGCCTTATTAAACTCAGTTTACAGTGCCTTTGAATTCATTTTTAGAAATGAATTCAGGCTCATGTGATGGTGTCTGGGGGGCAGGCCAGCAGTGGAGGATATCTTCTCTGCGCTTGCAGAGCCACCGGGGATGCTAAACTTTTCATTTATTTTCACCTTTATTTAACCAAGTAGGTCAGTTGAGAACAATCTCATTTAGAACTGCGACCTGGCCAAAATAAAGTATAAAAACAACACAGAGTTACACATGGGATAAACAAACATATAGTCAATAACACAATAGAAAAGTATATATACAGTGTGTACAAATGTAGTAAGATTAGAGAGGTAAGGCAATAAATAGGCCATAGAGGTGAACAAAAATACAATTTAGCATTAACACTGGAGTGATAAATGTGCAGATGATGATGTGCAAGTAGAGACAATGTGGTGCAAAAGAGCAAAAATAAATAACAATATAGGGATCAGGTAGTTGGATGGGCTATTTACAGATGGGCTGTGTATAGGTGCAGTGATCGGTAAGCTGCTCTGACAGCTGACGCTTATAGTTAGAGAGGGAGATATGAGTCACCAGCTTCAGTGATGTTTGAAATTCGTTCCAGTCATTGGCAGCAGAGAACTGGAAGGAAAGGAGGCCAAAGAAGGAGCTGGCTTTGGGGACGACCAGTGAAATATAACTGCTGGAGTGTGTGCTACGGGTGGGTGTTGCTATGGTGACCAGTGAGCTGAGATAAGGTGGGGCTTAACCTAACAAAGACTTATAGATGACCTGGAGCCAGTGGGTTTAGCGACGAATATGAAGTGAGGGCCAGCCAACGAGAGCATACAGATCGCAGTTGTGGGTAGTATATGGGGCATTGGTGAAAATCTGGATGTCACTGATTTACTGAGTAGAGTGCTGGAGGCTATTTTGTAAATGACATCACCGAAGTCAAGGATCAGCAGGATAGTCAGTTTTACGAGGGTATGTTTGGCAGAATGAGTGAAGGAGGCTTTGTTTGCGAAATAGGAAGCAGATCCGAGATTTAATTCTGGATTGGAGGTGCTTAATGTGAGTCTGGAAGGAGAGTTTACAGTCTATCTAGACACCTAGGTATTTGTAGTTGTCCACAGAGTCAGAACCGTGCAGAGTAGTGATGCTAGACAGGTAGGAGGGTGCGGGTAGTAATCGGTTGAAGAGCATGCATTTAGTTTTACTAGCATTTAAGAGCAGTTGGAGGCCACGGAAGGAGTGTTGTATGGCATTGAAGCTCCCCTGGAGGTTTGTTAACACAGTGTCGAAGGAAGGGCAAGAAGAATACAGAATGGTGTCGTCTGCGTAGGAGGTGGATCAGAGAATCACAAGCAGCAAAAGCGACATTGAAAAATACAGAGAAAAGAGTCGGCCCGAGAATTGAACTCTGTGGCACCCCCATAGAGACTGCCAGAGATCCGGACAAGAGGTCCTCCAATTTGACACACTGAACTATCTGAGAAGTAGTTGGTGAACCAGGCGAGGCAGTCATTTGAGAAACCAAGGCTATCGAGTCTGCCGATAAGAATGTGGTGATTGACAGAGTTAATCGATGGTGGTTATGGTATCGTTTAGGACCTTGAACGTGGCTGAGGTGCACCCATGACCAGCTCGGAAACCAGATTGCATAGCGGAGAAGGTACGGTGGGATTCGAAATGGTCGGTGATCTGTTTGTTAACTTGGATTTCGAAGACTTTAGAAAAGGCAGGGCAGGATGGATATAGGTCTATAACAGTTTGGTTCTAGAGTTTCTCCCCCTTTGAAGAGAGGGATGACAGCAGCAGCTTTCCAATCTTTGGGGATCTCAGACGATACGAAAGCGAGGTTGAACAGGATAGGGTTGCAATAATTGCGGCAGATAATTTTTAGAAAGAGAGGGTCCAGATCTTGCAGCTCTTTCAGAACATCAACTATCTGGATTTGGGTGAAGGAGAAGCGGGGGGGGGGCTTGGGCAAGTTGCTGCAGGGGGTTGCAGAGTTGTTGGCTGGGTTAGGGGTAGCCAGGTGGAAAGCATGGCCAGCCGTAGAAAAATGCTTATTGAAAATATCGATTATCGTAAATTTATTGTTGGCGACAGTGTTTCTTAGCCTCAGTGCAGTGGGCAGCTGGGAGGAGGTGCTCCAAAACCTTTTGGAAATTGTACTACAGGATGCAAATCTCTGTTTGAAAAAGCTAGCCTTTGCTTTCCTAACTGACTGTGTATATTGATTCCTAACTTCCCTGAAAAGTTGCATATCGTGGAGACTATTCCATGCTAATGCAGTACGCCACAGGATGTTTTTGTACTGGTCAAGGTCAGTCAAGTCTGGAGTGAAGTCGGAAGTTTACATACATTTAGGTTGGAGTCATTAAAACTAGTTTTTACACCACTCCACAAATTTCTTGTTAAAACTTCTCTAGGGTAGGGGGCACTATTTTCACCTCTGGTGAAATTAGGGAGTAAGATCAATCTGAATGACTGTATCCTAAAGTGTCACAGAGCTTTTTCATGTCCAATCCCGAGAGTGCGCCTTTCTTATTTACCTTTTATGTTGACAACGTTATTGTCCGGTTTAAATATTATCGATTATTTAGACTAAAAACAACCTGAGGATTGAATATAAACATCGTTTGACATGTTTCTATGACCTTTACAGATACAATTTGAATTTTTGTCTGCCTGCTGTGACTGCGTTAGAGCCTGTGGATTACTGAAGAAAACGTGCGAACAAAACAGGTTTTTGGATATAAAGACAGACTTTATCGAACAAACGTTCTGAAATCTGACACCGTGGTTGGATTCACAAGAAGTTCATCTTTAAACCTATGTATAACACTTGTATGTTTTCTGAATTTTTATAATCAATATTTCTGTTTCTGAATTTGGCGCTCTGCAATTTCCCTGGATATTAGTCAGGTGGGACGCTACCGGTTTTAACAAACTATAGTTTTGGCAAGTCGGTTTAGGCATCTACTTTGTGCATGACAAGTCAGTTTCCCAACAATGTTTACAGACAGATTATTTCACTTATAATTCACTGTATCACAATTCCAGTGGGTCAGAAGTTTACATACATTAAGTTGACTGTGCCTTTAAACAGCTTGGAAAATTTCAGAAAATTATGTCATGGCTTTAGAAGCTTCTAATATGCTTATTGACATCATTTGAGTCAATTGGAGGTGTACATGTGGATGTATTTCAAAGCCTACATCATGGGAAAATCAAAATGAATTTTTACAGACCTCCACAAGTCTTGATCATCCTTGTGAGCAATTTCCAAACGCCTGAAGGTATATCATGTTCATCTGTACAAACAATAGTATGCAAGTATAAACACCATGGGACCACGCTGCCGTCATACCGCTCAGGAAGGAGACGCGTTCTGTCTCCTAGAGATGAAAGTGCAAATCAATCCCAGAACAGCAGCAAAGGGCGTTTTGAAGATGCTGGAGTATACAGGTACAAAAGTATCTAAAAGTATCCACAGTAAAACGGGTCCCATATCGACCTAACCTGAAAAGCCGCTCAGCAAGGAAGAAGCAACTGCTCCAAAACCGCCATAAAAAAGCCAGACTACGGTTTGCAACTGCACATGAGGACAAAGATAGTTTTTTATTTATTTATTTTTTTAGAAATTTCCTCTGGTCTGATAAAACCAAAATAGAACTGTTTGGCCATAATGACCATTGTTCTCTTTGGAGGAAAAAAGCGGGAGGCTTGCAAGCCAAAGAACACCATCCCAACCGTGAAGCACGGGGGTGGCAGAATCATGTTGTGGGGGTGCTTTGACGCAGGAGGGACTGGTGCACTTCACAAAATAGATGGCATCATGAGATAGGAAAAATAAGGTGATATATTGAAGCAACATCTCAAGACATCAGTCAGGAAGTTAAAGCTTGGTCTCAAATGGGTCTTCCAAATGGACAATGATCAAAAGCAGACTTCCAAAGTTGTGGCAAAATGGCTTAAGATATTGGAGTGGCAATCACAAAGCCCTGACCTCAATCATATAGAAGATTTGTGGGCAGAACTGAAAAAGCGTGTGAGCAAGGAGGCCTACAAACCTGACTCAGTTACACCAGCTCTGTCAGGAGGAATGGGCCAAAATTCACCCAACTTATTGTTGGAAGCTTGTAGAAGGCTACCCGAAACGTTTGACCCAAGTTAAACTATTTAAAAGGCAATGCTACCAAATACTAATTGAGTGGATTTAAACTTCTGACCCATTGGGAATGAGATGAAATAAATAAAAGCTGAAATAAATCACTCTCTACTAATATTCTGACATTTCACATTCTTAAAATAAAGAGGTGATCCTAACTGACCTAAAACAGGGAATTTGTACTAGGATTAAATGTCAGGAATTGTGGAAAAACTGAATTTAAATGTATTTGACTAAGGTGTATGTAAACCTCCGACTTCAACTGTATATCTGTTCTTAGTTCTACAAGATAAATGGGGGGCAATCAATTGACACATGGAGTCCATGGCACAGCTGGGGCCTGAGGGGGGGTCTATAACAAGCGGCAACAGTGAGAGATTTATTTCTGCAATGGTGGAATTTATAAAAGTAGAAGCTTGAACTGTTTGGGCACAGACCTGGATAGCATGACAGAACTCAGCAGACTATATCTGCAGAAGATTGTGACTCCACCCCCTTTGGCAGCTCTATCTTGGCGGAAACGTTTGTAGTTGGGGATGGAAATTTCAGAATTTTTGGTGGTCTTCCTAAGCCAGGATTCAGACACGGCTAGGACAGTATGGTTGGTGGAGTGTACTAAAGCAGTGAATAAAACAAACTTAGGGAGGAGGCTTCTGATGTTAACAGGCATGAAACCAATGCTTTTATGGTTACAGAAGTCAACAAATGATAGCGCCTGGGGAATTGGTGTGGTACTCGGGTCTACAGGGCCTGGGTTAACCTCTACATCACCAGAGGAACAGAGGATGAGTAGGATATGGGTACGGCTACAGAACTGGTTGTCTTGTGCATTGGGAACAGAGAATTAAAGGAGCAGATTTCTGGGCGTAGTAGAATAGATTCACACCTTAATGTACAGACAAGGGTATTGTAGGATGCGAGTACAGTGGAGGTAAACACCCTTATAGGTAGGCCTAAAGGTTTTTAGGAAAAATAACCCAATCAAAACGGAAAGCTCCTTGAAAGTTGGAATATGCCAGGCCTAGATAATAGAACAAAAATGAAGGATTCCTAAAAATATCAGCTTTTTTTGTTTATAAATACTTTGCTACAATGACACAATTAGCTACCCACCTCATTCCTTCCTTTCAGTAAGTGGGCGTAGTAAGTACACCATCATGCTTTCGAGATATGAGTCTTTTCAGATTCCACAATGATTATTTAGTTGTGGACATTACATCAACGCACTCCCTCTCTGGCTCCTCATCCTTGTTGGTCACCTTGATTTTGCACCTGTGTGTTTGATCAGTTTCTTAATGGCAATATTTAGCAAACTCCATGACAGTAGCTAAAGCAAGGGGCACACAAGTAGACTACAAATGCATGTTGGGCCGGGCATGCTCTGAGCTCGTGAACTGAGCACTACTGGAGCAAAGAAGGTCTACGCTCCAGCCTTTGGGAATTATTATTATTATTATTATTATTATTAGAAGTTATAACTTTCAAATTATCTACAGCGAGAATGAATGGTCCTAGTCAAGGAACAATTGAGGCCTGGACAAATATACTTGACTCTGTAAAGAATAATGTCAGCTAAAGCCTAACACATAAAAATAAACCATTTATAAAGCCCAACACATACATAGTGGCAAGAAAAAGTATGTGAACCTTTTGAAATTACCTGGATTTCTGCATAAATTAGTCAGAAAATTTGATCTGACCTTCATCTTAGTCACAACAATAGATGAACACAGTGTGCTTAAACTAATAACACACAAATTATTGTATTTTTCTTGTCTATATTGAATACATCATTTAAACATTTCCAGTGTAGGTTGGAAAAAGCATGTGAGCTCCTAGGCTAATGAAAAAGCTCATTGGAGTCAGGAGTCAGCTGACCTGTGCCCTATAAAAATTTTAATAAATTTGTTTGCTATTCACATGAAGCATTGCCTAATGTGAACCATGCCTCGAACAAAAGATATCTCAGAAGACCTAAGATTAAGAATTGTTGACTTGCATTAAACTGCAAAGGGGTTGTGGAGAAATTGAGAAATTTCATAACTGTTGCTACTCTCCCTAGGAGTGGGCGTCCTGCAAAAATGACTGTAAGAGAAAAGAGCAGAATGCTCAATGAGGTTAAGAAGAATCCTAGTGTCAGCTAAAGCCTTACAGAAATCTCTGGAACATGCTAACATCTCTGTCGACGAGTCTATGATATGCAAAACACTAAACAAGTGTTCATGGGAGGACACCACGGAAGAAGCCACTGCAATCCAAAAGAAGCATTGCTGCACGTCTGAAGTTTGCAATAGAGCACCTGGTTGTTCCACAGAACTTCTGGCAAAATATTCTGTGGACAGATGAAACTACAGTTGAGTTGTTTGGAAGGAACACACAGCACTGTTTGTGGAGAAAAAAAGGCACATCACACCAACATCAAAATCTCATCCCAACTGTAAATTATGGTAGAGGGAGCATCATGGTTTGGGGCTGCTTCGCTGCCTCAGGGCCTGGACAGCTTGCTATCATCGACGGAAAAATGAATTCCCAAGTTTATCAAGACATGTTGCAGGAGAATGTTGGGATATCTGTGCACCAATTGAAGCTCAACAAAAGATGGGTGATGCAACTGGACAAGGATGCAAAACACAGAAGTAAAGCCAACAGAATGGCTTCAACAGAAGAAAATACACGTTCTGGAGTGGCCCAGTCAGAGTCCTGACCTCAACACGATTTAAAATGCTGTGGCATGACCCCGAGAGTGGTTCACACCAGACAGCTTAAGAATATTGCTGAAATGAAACAGTTTCGTAAAGATGAATGGTCCAAAATTCCTCCTGACCGTTGTGCAGGTCTGATTCTCAACTACAGAAAACATTTGATTGAGTTTATTGCTGCCAAAGGAGGGTCAACACGTAATTATTTGTGTACATGGTGTGTTCAATAAAGACACGAAAATGTATAATTGTTTGTGTGTTATTAGTTTAAGCAGACAGTGTGTGTCTATTGTTGTGACTTAGACGAAGATCAGATCAAATTATATGACCAATTTATGCAGAAATCCAGGTAATTCCAAAGGGTTCACATACTTTTTCTTGCCACTGTACCTATTTTCAGTGGTGTAAAGCACTTAATTAATGATACTTAAATAGTTTTCTGGGGGTTTTGACAATTTTTACTTCACTACATTCCTAAAGGAAATAATACTTTATACTCCATACATTTTCCCCGAAACTCAAAAGTACTCTTTACATATTGAATGCTTATCAAGAGAACATCCCTGGTCATCCCTACTCCCTCTGATCTGGCGGACTCATTAAACACAAATGCTTTATTTGTAAATTATGTCTGAGTGTTGTAGTGTGCCCCTGGCTATCCATAAATAAACAAAAACATTGTGCTGTCTGGTTTCCTTAATATAAGCACTTTGAAATGATTTATTATTTTACTTTTGATACTTGATATTTAAAACCAAATACTTTTAGACTTTTGTGGTCCTTCTGTAGCACAGTTGGTAGAGCATGGCGCTTTAACACCAGGATAGTGGGTTCGATTCCCGGGACCACCCATACGTAGAATGTATGCACACATGACTGTAAGTCGCTTTGGATAAAAGCGTCTGCTAAATGGCATATATATATATATATATATATATATATATATATATATATATATATATATATATATATATATATATATATATATATATATATATATATATATATATATATATATATATATACCCAAGTTGCATTTTACTGGGTGACTTTCACTTTTACATTTTCTATTAAAGTATCTTTATAAGTATGACAATTGGGTACTTTTTCCCCCACTGCCTATTTTAATATTTTTTACTTTCTTTGCTTTCAGGACCACAGGGAAGGGGTGGTATGGGGAGGGTTCTCTCTGGTCGCCGGGAGGGGGTGGCTGGTCTGGGGAGTGACTGCAAACCGAGTTGTTAGGTGGGGTGGGAAACATGGTTTCCGGGGGTTGGATTGAAAAATGTTGGCTGGGTGGGGTTGGGGGAGTGGAAGAAGGAGGAGGTTGGGGGTAGAAGCCCACTTATGTTTTCTTTCTTTTCCTGTTTATACTGAATGTATTATGACTTCAACTCTGTATGCACTTGCAGTTTTTTCTTCTTCTTTTGAGTGGCAGCATGAATGAGTGGGTACATGTTTTATAAACGTTTAAAAAAAAGAAGATGTACCTCTACTACCCCCAACATAAAAAAAACATAAATAATAATAATTACTTGGTCAACAAAAATGTTGTTTCACTGCAACGGGAATTATTCCCCGATATAGACAGTCATAAAGTCTACATCTCCATCTATTCTCTAGAGGTCTCCACAAAGCTAATCACTAAGCTAAGGACCCTGGGACTCAACACCTCCCTCTGCAAGTGGATCCTGGTCTTCCCGACGGGCTGCCCCCAGGGGGTAAGGTTAGGCAACAACACATCTGCCAAGCTGATGCTTAACACGGGGACCCGTCAGGGATGCGTGCTTAGTTCCCTCCTGTACTCCCTGTTCACTCCCAAGCACGCCTCCAACACCATCATTAAGTTCGCTGATGACAATGGTGGCAGGCCTGACCACCAAAAACGATGAGACAGCCTATAGGGAGGTCAGAGACCTGGCAGTGTGGTGCCAGGACAACAGCCTCTCCCTCAACATGAACAAGACAAAGGAGATGATCGTGGACTACAGGAAAAGGAGGGCCAAACAGCCCTATATTGACATCGACGGGGCTGTTCGGCGTGTCAAGAATTTCAAGTTCCTTGGTGTCCACATCACCAACAAACTATGATGGTCCAAACACACCAAGAAAGTCGTGAATAGGGCACAACAACACCTATTCCCCCTCAGGAGACTGAAAAGATTTGGCATGGGTCCCCAGATCCTCAAAAAGTTCTACAGCTGCACCATTGAGAGCATCCTGACCGGTTGCATCACCACCTGGTATGGCAACTGCTCGGCATCCGACCATAAGGCGCTACAGAGGGTAGTGCGTACGGCCCAGTACATCTCTGGGGCCAAGCTTCCTACTAACCAGGACCTATATACTAGGCAGTGTCTGAGGAAGGCCACAAAAATTGTCAAAGACTTCAGTCTCCCAAGTCAGTGTTCACTCTGCTACCCCACTTCAAGAGGTAACCGGAGCACCAAGTCTAGGCCCAAAAAGGCCCCTTAAACAGCTTCTACCCCCAAGCCATAAGACTGTTGGACAATTATTAAAATGGCTACCCTAACAATTTGCATTGACCCCCCCCCCCCCTTTGTTTTTACACTGCAGCTACTCGCTGTATATTACCTATCCAATGTCACTTTACCCCTACCTACATGTACAAATTACCTCGACTAACCTGTACCCCCACACATTGACTTGGTACTGGTAACTCCTGTAAATAGCCTCATTATTGTGTTACTTTTTACTTTAGATTATTTAGTAAATATTTCCTTCAATGCCGTTTAAAAAAAATATATCAAGTTTTGGTTAAGGGATTGGAAGTAAGTATTTCACCGTATTTCAACGCACGTGACATACAATTTGATTTGATTCTTCTCTCCAAAAGCTATAATTACTATGCCGGCAAGGGTAGTGGGTAACGCAGGCCTCATGGTTTGTACACGTGATAAGTTCCCTTGGTGACTGACAGAGGTCTGAGGGACCAGGGGAGGGCATGGCCTCTTAAACACACAGCTGTCACCAAACATGTCTCAGACAAACCACGCAGCTACAGCCACTTAAAGCCCACTATAGGCTGTAGTGCTGCTCACTCTCCATGCATTCCTTTCCACATAAAAATATATATTTTAAAAAACAAAAAACATCTGTAGGGGAAAATGTAGTGGAAAACATTTAAATATAACTTTCTCTAAAAGAGTAAATAAACAATAAACAACCAAAATCTACTCAAAAAAGGAAGGACATTATAACTGAAGTATCTGAAACTTGTCACTATAATTTGATGCGTACCACAGATACTCCTACTGCTGTTCCATCTTTACCAGATCTATTGTTAGCAGTTCAGTAGCTGACTTACTGGCTAGGAGGAGGCAGGAGAGGGCAATGATGTAGAGCTGGCGGACTGCCACGTCGTAGTGGTCCATGAACAAATCCAGGAGGTAGACGGCCAGGTGGCGAGCCGCTGGGCACAGCTGGTAGCGGTTACTGAGGACAGCCAGCAGGTCAGCAAAGTAACGCCGCATCCCTATCTGAGGAGAGTGGGACTTGTAGGTGGGCAACTTCAGCTCCTGAGGAAAGCAGGTAAACGAGAGGAGACAGGGTGAGAGGGAGTAAGGATATTGCAAACTGCAGAGTTGAATTGCGTATACAGACAAAATACAGCACCGTGTCAGGAGGCATGTGAGAGCATGTGCAAAGAGTCCACTTTCAAATGTCAATCATAGCCAAGAAACTGCAGTCCATTCTTGACCATGGGCCTAAAATATTGCTCAATAAACTCTGTGAAATACACTACATGACCAAAGGCATGTGGACACATGCTCGTCAAATATCTCATTCTAAAATCATTGGCATTAATATAGAGATGGTCCCCCCCTTTGCTGCTATAACAGCCTCCACTCTTCTGGGAAGGATTTCCACTAGATGTTGGAACATTGCTGTGGGGACTTGCTTCCATTCAACCACAAGAGCATTAGTGAGGTCGGGCACTGATGTTGGGCGATTAGGCCTGGCTCGCACTCTGCGTTCCAATTCCTCCCAAAGGTGTTCGACTTCTTGGCACTAACGGAACTAACGGAAACATGGATCACCACAGACAACACTGCTACTCCTACTGCTCTCTCTTCGTCCGCCCACGTGTTCTCGCACACCCCGAGAGCTTCTGGTCAGCGGGGTGGTGGCACCGGGATCCTCATCTCTCCCAAGTGGTCATTCTCTCTTTCTCCCCCTTACCCATCTGTCTATCGCCTCCTTTGAATTCCATGCTGTCACAGTTACCAGACCTTTCAAGCTTAACATCCTTATCATTTATCGCCCTCCAGGTTCCCTCAGAGAGTTCATCAATGAGCTTGATGCCTTGTTAAGCTCCTTTCCTGAGGACGGCTCACCTCTCACAGTTCTGGGCGACTTTAACCTCCCCACGTCTACCTTTGACTCATTCCTCTCTGCCTCCTTCTTTCCACTCCTCTCCTCTTTTGACCTCACCCTCTCACCTTCCCCCCTACTCACAAGGCAGGCAATACGCTCGACCTCATCTTTACTAGATGCTGTTCTTCCACTAACCTCATTGCAACTCCCCTCCAAGTCTCCGACCACTACCTTGTATCCTTTTCCCTCTCGCTCTCATCCAACACCTCCCACACTGCCCCTACTCGGATGGTATCGCGCCGTCCCAACCTTCGCTCTCTCTCCCCCGCTACTCTCTCCTCTTCCATCCTATCATCTCTTCCCTCCGCTCAAACCTTCTCCAACCTATCTCCTGATTCTGCCTCCTCAACCCTCCTCTCCACCCTCTCTGCATCCTTTGACTCTCTATGTCCCCTATCCTCCAGGCCGGCTCGGTCCTCCCCTCCCGCTCCGTGGCTCGATGACTCATTGCGAGCTCACAGAACAGGGCTCCGGGCAGCCGAGCGGAAATGGAGGAAAACTCGCCTCCCTGCGGACCTGGCATCCTTTCACTCCCTCCTCTCTACATTTTCCTCCTCTGTCTCTGCTGCTAAAGCCACTTTCTACCACGCTAAATTCCAAGCATCTGCCTCTAACCCTAGGAAGCTCTTTGCCACCTTCTCCTCCCTCCTGAATCCTCCTCTCCCCCCCCCCTCCCCCTCTCTGCAGACGACTTCGTCAACCATTTTGAAAAGAAGGTCGACGACATCCGATCCTCGTTTGCTAAGTCAAACGACACCGCTGGTTCTGCTCACACTGCCCTACCCTGTGCTCTGACCTCTTTCTCCCCTCTCTCTCCAGATGAAATCTCGCGTCTTGTGACGGCCGGCCGCCCAACAACCTGCCCGCTTGACCCTATCCCCTCCCCTCTTCTCCAGACCATTTCTGGAGACCTTCTCCCTTACCTCACCTCGCTCATCAACTCATCCCTGACCACTGGCTACGTCCCTTCCGTCTTCAAGAGAGCGAGAGTTGCACCCCTTCTGAAAAAAGCTACACTCGATCCCTCCGATGTCAACAATTACAGACCAGTATCCCTTCTTTCTTTTCTCTCCAAAACTCTTGAACGTGCCGTCCTTGGCCAGCTCTCCCGCTATCTCTCTGAATGACCTTCTTGATCCAAATCAGTCAGGTTTCAAGACTAGTCATTCAACTGAGAGTGCTCTCCTCTGTATCACGGAGGCGCTCCGCACTGCTAAAGCTAACTCTCTCTCCTCTGCTCTCATCCTTCTAGATCTATCGGCTGCCTTCGATACTGTGAACCATCAGATCCTCCTCTCAACCCTCTCCGAGTTGGGCATCTCCGGCGCGGCCCACGCTTGGATTGCGTCCTACCTGACAGGTCGCTCCTACCAGGTGGCGTGGCAAGAATCTGTCTCCTCACCACGCGCTCTCACCACTGGTGTCCCCCAGGGCTCTGTTCTAGGCCCTCTCCTATTCTCGCTATACACCAAGTCACTTGGCTCTGTCATAACCTCACATGGTCTCTCCTATCATTGCTATGCAGACGACACACAACTAATCTTCTCCTTTCCCCCTTCTGATGACCAGGTGGCGAATCGCATCTCTGCATGTCTGGCAGACATATCAGTGTGGATGACGGATCACCACCTCAAGCTGAACCTCGGCAAGACGGAGCTGCTCTTCCTCCCGGGGAAGGACTGCCCATTCCATGATCTCGCCATCACGGTTGACAACTCCATTGTGTCCTCCTCCCAGAGCGCTAAGAACCTTGGTGTGATCCTGGACAACACCCTGTCGTTCTCAACCAACATCAAGGCGGTGGCCCGTTCCTGTAGGTTCATGCTCTACAACATCCGCAGAGTACGACCCTGCCTCACACAGGAAGCGGTGCAGGTCCTAATCCAGGCACTTGTCATCTCCCGTCTGGATTACTGCAACTCGCTGTTGGCTGGGCTCCCTGCCTGTGCCATTAAACCCCTTCAACTCATCCAGAACGCCGCAGCCCGTCTGGTGTTCAACCTTCCCAAGTTCTCTCACGTCACTCCGCTCCTCCGTTCTCTCCACTGGCCTCCAGTTGAAGCTCACATCCGCTACAAGACCATGGTGCTTGCCTACGGAGCTGTGAGGGGAACGGCACCTCAGTACCTCCAGGCTCTGATCAGGCCCTACACCCAAACAAGGGCACTGCGTTCATCCACCTCTGGCCTGCTCGCCTCCCTACCACTGAGGAAGTACAGCTCCCGCTCAGCCCAGTCTAAACTGTTCGCTGCTCTGGCCCCCCAATGGTGGAACAAACTCCCTCACGACGCCAGGACAGCGGAGTCAATCACCACCTTCCGGAGACACCTGAAACCCCACCTCTTTAAGGAATACCTAGGATAGGATAAGTATTCCCTCTCACCCCCCCCCTTTAAGATTTAGATGCACTATTGTAAAGTGACTGTTCCACTGGATGTCATAAGGTGAATGCACCAATTTGTATGTCGCTCTGGATAAGAGCGTCTGCTAAATGACTTAAATGTAAATGTATGTAAATGTGTTCAATGGGGTTGAGGTCAGGGCTCTGTGCAGGCCAGTCAAGTTCTTCCACACCGATCTTGACAAACCATTTCTGTATGGACCTCGCTTTGTGCACGTGGGCATTGTCAAGCTGAAACAGGAAAGGGTCTTCCCCAAACTGTTGCTACATATATGGAAGCACAGAATCGTCTAGTATGTCATTGTATGCAGTAGCATTAAGATTTCCCTTCACTGGAACTAAGGGGCCTAGTCCAAACCATGAAAAACAGCCCCCGACCATTATTCCTCCTTCACCAAACTTTACCGTTGGCATTGGGGCAGGTAGCGTTCTTCTGGTATCCGCCAAACCCAGATTTGTCCGTCGGACTGCCAGATGGTTTATCACTCTAGAGAACGCGTTTCCACTGCTCCAGATTCCAACGGCGGCGAGCCTTACACCACTCCAGCTGACGCTTGGCATTGCGCATGTAGATCTTAGGCTTCTGTGCGGATGCTCGGCAATGGAATCCCATTTCATGAAGCTCCCGACAAACAGTTCTTGTTCTGACGTTGCTTCCAGGGGAAGTTTGGAACTCGGTAGTGTTGCAACAGAGGACAGACATTTTACGTACTATGCACTTCAGCACTCCCATTCTGTGAGCTTGTGTGGCCTACCGCTTCGCAGCTGAGCCATTACTGCTCCTAGACTTTTCCACTTCACAATAATATCACTTACAGTTGACCGGGACAGCTCTAGCAGGGCAGACATTTGACAAACTGACTTGTTGGAAAGGAGGCATCCTATGACAGTGCCACATTGAAAGTCACTGAGCTCTTCAGTAAGGCCATTCTACTGACAATATTTGTCTATGGAGATTGCACGGCTGTGTGCTCATTTTTTATACACCTGTCAGCAACAGGTGTGGCTGAAATAGTCGAATCCACTCATTTGAAGCAGTTACTTTTGTGTACTTTTGTGTTGCTTCATTTGTGTTGCTTCATTTGTTGCCGCTCTGCTTATTGCATTTTCACAATAATGAGGTTCACAAGTGGAACAATAACATTAGTGATTTTGAATTTCCAATTCATTAATAAATTCCCTTCCACAATTCAACAATAATTTTGTGCAAGTATGATGATGTTATTAAACCCATCAGAATCTTAGCACCCACTACCCCAGAGTCAGTTTGTCAAATGTCTGCCCTGGTCAACTGTAAATGCTGTTATTGTGAAGTGGAAAAGTCTAGGAGCAACAACGGATCCGCCGCAAGGTGGTAGGCCACATAAGCTCACAGAACAGGACTGCCAAGTTCATTTAAAAAAATTAAATTGGTTTCCATGGCCAAGCAGCCACACACACAAGCCTAAGCTCACCATGTGCAATGCTAAAAATCTGCTGGAGTGGTGTAAAGCTTGCTGCCATTGGACTCTGGAGCAGTGGAAACAAGTTCTCTGGGTTTGGCGGATGCCAGGAGAACGCTACCTGCCCGTATGCATAGTGCCAACTGAAAAGTTTGGTAGAGGAGGAATTGCCTTGTGGCTGAATGCAAGTCCCTGCAGCAATGTTCAAACATCTAGTGGAAAGCCTTCCCAGAAGAGTGGAGGCTGTTATAACAGCAAAGGGGGGACCAACTCCATATTAATGCCCATGATTTTGGCATGAGATGTTCGAAGAGCGGGTATCCACATACTTTTAGTCATGTAGAGTACAACCCAGCAGAAAAAAAACTGTCTTCCTGCAGAGAAGTGCTATTAATACATTGAACATCCTTCGGTGAGTAGACGACAGAGGTAAAGGCCTCCATAGCAACAGTCAGTGGGAAAGAATGGTTTGTGCATCAAGCTCTCATAAAACACCATGCCCTTGTCCAGGGGTAGAACGAGTATTGAAATGTCCTACCCATATGTCGTAATATCTAATAATGTAAAGTTTCTGTCTCAAAAGATCATACATATACTTTTTTAATTTGTAGAATCGTGTGGCGATTTCCGTCTGTCCATGTTGCAGAGATCAGCACAGCAGGGCCGCCAGCAAACGTGTGTTGAACTGGCTTCTGCCCCAGCACTTAATTTGGTTTAATAAAAAATAGACACAAAAGTAT
This sequence comes from Oncorhynchus gorbuscha, assembly GCF_021184085.1. Lineage (NCBI taxonomy): Eukaryota > Metazoa > Chordata > Actinopteri > Salmoniformes > Salmonidae > Oncorhynchus > Oncorhynchus gorbuscha. Next base: position 37,784,519 of record NC_060188.1, on the reverse strand, counting down.
TGAAAAAAAGGGACAAAGCACAATTGTTTAGACTACAGGTATGAACGTTTTTACAAAATTGGGACATTAACTTTTAGAAAAAATTCAGATAGCTAGCAAAATTTGATCCCTGTGTTTGTCAGCGAAGCGAGCTAGCAACAGGCAGCTGATGAAGTCACTGGTGACTGATATACCTTAGCAATAAAGCCCGGGGTGGTGTGGTATATGGCCAATATACTATGGCTATGGGCTGTTCTTACGCAAAACACAACGAGGAGTGCCTGGATACAGCCCTTAGCCGTGGTATATTGGCCATAAACCACAAACCCCCAAGGTGTCTTATTGCTATTATAAACAGGTTTCCAATGTAATTAGAGCAGTAAAAATAAATGTTTGTCATACCCGTGATATATGGCCTGATATAACACGACTGTGAGCCAATCAGCATTCAGTGCTCAAACCACCCAGTTTATAATTGTACATATACAGCAGTAGAGCGATGTCTTGTGCACATTACATTTTATAAATTTTCCTCATGATTTGTCAACTCGTGCTCAATTAATCTGTGCTTCAGTCTGATCAACTGTAGGGTACTGATAACAAACGACAGCTGCAGGTAGCCTAGAGAAGCCTATGTAATCTGATCCCCTCTGGCCAAGGGAAACCGAAGCAGTAACATCATGCATTTATAGCCTAAGCTATGTACTGTAATTATAGCCTAAAACAGGCTCATTTATTTGTGCTAATAGAAAACGTGAATGTGACGAAATTTGGTTTATATTCAAACGTTGGGTGGCTAGGCTACCTAGGACTTTTCAATCCCAAACTAGACTGGACTTGATGACTGGAATTAATTAATCAACACCATAGTGATGACATACTGTGTGAGTAACTTTTCAATTACAGATGCAAAGGCCTACAAGATGCAAGCCTGCGTAAAGCAAGCTCAGACCTGTTAGTTCTATTGTTCAATCGCAGTTCTTGTCTCTTGTCTCTCTTTGTACGTGTAAAGGACCCCCCCCCCAATTAGTTTAGTTTTAAAATAGAACTCATATGAACAAGTACAAGGTTGCTGCAGTTTGACAGGGTTTAAACATTCAAAGCAATTTTAAAAAGGGTGGAGAGAGTACTGAGATATCCTACTCAAGAAGAAGTACTGTTATTTATATACAATTTTACTCAAGTAAAATGACTGACTTTCAAAATTCCTCAAAAACGTACAAGTACTCGGAAAAACTAGTCAATTTCAGTAACAAGAGCAGTTGTAATGGGTTACTTTACACTGTCCCTGTGGTAAAATCACCTGGTTTTAGCGCTTATTCATCCATTTGCTGTAGTATTTATTCAGTGAAGAAAATGCTATATGTGAGGTTTCGCCTGTCATATTCTATTTCAATAGCTGGTGATAAAATCAGATCTGGCCAGCATGTAGATTTTTTCAAACTAGGGTGGTGTGTTAACATCAAAGCTCTGGAGATTGCATTCCGTCACGATGAACAAGGAATGTCAGCATAAAGTCATACATCACTTCAGCCCCATTATCTGTCGCTGTTTTAGGTCAATGTGTTTAGCTATTGTATAACAGGCAGGACGAGAGAGACTTCATATCTGTACTGAACAAAAATATAAAAACAACATGCAGCAATTTCAACGATTTTACTGAGTTACACTTCACATAAGGAAACCAGTAAATTGAAATAAATTAATTTGGCCCTAATCTATGGATTTCACATGACTGAGCAAGGGTGTAGCCAGGCATAGGCCCACCAACTTGGGAGCCAGGCCCAGCCAATCAAACTGAGTTTTCCCCCCAAAAAGTGCTTTATTGCAGACAGAAATACTACTCAGTTTCATTAGCAGTCAGGATGGCTGGACTCAGACTATCCCACAGGTGAAGAAGCTGAATGTTGAGGTCCTGGACTGGCAAGGTTAAACGTGGTGGTCGCTGGTTGTGAGGCTGCTCGGATATACTGACAAATTCTCTAACACGACGTTGGAGGCAGGTTATAGTGGAGAAATGAACATTCAATTCTCTGGCAACAGCTCTGGTGGACACTCCACACTCCTTCAAAACTTGAGACATCTGTGGCATTGTGTTGTGGCCTTTTATTGTCCCCAGAACAAGGCTTTCTGGGATCTTTTATTTCAACTCATGAAACATTACACTTTGCATGTTGCGTTTATATTTTTGTTCAGTATAATAATGTTGAGTCTTTGGCAAGAGAGCAGTACTGGAATCAGGATAAAAGCAAATGCTCCACATACAGACAAAGAGCTTCCACTTAGCAGTTCCTACAGGAAGTGGGCATGATATACAGCCGGGCTATAAACAGCCACAAACAGCCAGAGCGAGCCATGTTGGCACATTTCCACAGAGGAACTACGCGGGCCGGCACCCGTGTCTCACTGAGCCATAGCTCCGGCGGGCCTGCTCTAAGTTGGGGCCAAGGCAGGGCCAATGGTACTTTTCAGCTGGTATTTGCATAACATTGGCTAACTGTGAGGTTACACCTTCTCACAAAGAAGCTGTTTTAATTATGCTGAGGTTGTTGATTCTGCTCTTCACAAAAGTCCTCACAGTCAGCCCTAGCTATGGAAACACAATTTCCCAAGTGTATTCCACGGATATGACAAAACATTTATTTTTACTGCTCTAATTACGTTGGTAACCAGTTTATAATAGCAATAAGGCACCTCGGGGGTTTGTGGTACAAGGCCAATAAACCAGGGCTGTATCCAGGCACGCCGTGTTGCATCATGCATAAGAACAGCCCTTCGCAGTGGTATATTGGCCATATACCACACCCCCTTGGGCCTTATTGCTTAAGTGTAACACACTGGTGTTACAGTCAAAAAGCAGCAGAGTGGAGAAGTCAGGTCCTCTGTGCTCCCTAATCCAGTCAACACAGACAAACAACAACCCAACGTTTGCCTAGAACAAACCTCTTCCACCCATCCGAACACAACACAGATCTCCTCTTAGTTTAGCTGGAGGCATCAGCTCATATGCCCAGCATTTGCTCAAAATAAGCATTGTCAATTTGACAAATTACCATTTAGGACGAGTTCAATTAATCTCTATTTCAAGACGTTTCGGAGTTTATCATTGTTCACAGATTAAGTGTCAATCCCTGATGGATGGTGGAAATCCTGATCTAAAATAGAATAACACAATGAGTTAGATAAGTGCATCTATGTGTACCATTAACATAAAATGTGTCCCATGCTGTGGAAGAGGTTCTGATAATCAAACAGGGATAACCACCTCAATCGTTACAGGGGGAGGTGACATTTCACACTTTAGCATCGAAGACAGCAAGGAATAGATGAGCTCGCTACTGGAAATAGTTTGTTGTTGTTGTTATGGTATTTGTGTAATTCAACTAAGCACCATGTTTGCTGCGGAAGAAAAAGATGTCAAGAACCATCAAAGAATAGAAATGAGACGTTCACCTTTATTCGTAAAGACTGGTGGATGTCTGCAGCGAGCTGGCTCTTCCACCACTGCCCCTCCCGTTCCATCTTGCCAGTAGTGAGTCGTGCCCACGGTCCACCCTGAGGAAAACATCAAGCAGTGTCCAGAAACTGATTAGATCCCTGTCCAGACGATTCTACATCACTGGTATCATCTCATTCATCATGGCAAATGTAGGAAAACTGACACGTTTAACTTGAATTGTTGTATGAGTTAATGCGTTATTATAGTGGTACCCAAACCATTTGGATTTTGCAGCAAAAATAATGCACTCAAACTGTCATAGTAGTATGTTGGACGTGTGCAGTCATCGAGTTAAGAAACCACCAATCCGCTCTAGCGGATTGCAGTTTATTTCACTTGGGTAATTAAATGAATATGTAGGCTACCCTACAACATTAGCCAATCTAAAAAGCAAGCACCTCACTCACAATCGGTATTGCAAAAGGTATGCCAATGTTCAAACACATGTAAATTGTCGGCTTCGTTCACATAAATTGTTACTTGGCTTAATTTACCACGTGTGGCAATTCACCTAACCGCTAGAAAGTTACGAACTACCAATCGGATATTTCTGAGAATTGTTCAACGCAACATGACTGTACAACGGAAACTGATGGAAAGGTTAGTCCACAACGTGCAAAACTAGTTATATGCTGGATTTGTAGGCTAATATCTATTAAAACATTACCTTTCAACCTGCTTTTACCACTGAACACTCCGGAGTCCCCGACTCCTTTGTTTCAGACCAGCTGCAATCTGAGATTAAATCCTTAGCCGACAGTTTCCCAACAGGAAAATATCAGCAAAATAACAAACTCTTAGTTTAATCGTCAAGAACCCACACCTAAAGACCGGGATATTGTGGTTGAATTATGTTTGTTTTTATTTACGCCCCTCTTCATTCGCCCCCTGTGATGTGATCCTCGCTCTCAATGGAACTCGGTCAGACAACTAACCACACGCCGCTCTCCCTTTTAGTATGGAGAAAAACTGGAATGGTCTCTGCATATAAAGATAGCGCCTTCAACTAAAATAATATTGGGGTGGATAATTCTATGTAACATCCATACTTGTAGGCTACATTGTTACAGATTTTGAACTTCGTGTTTTATATTCTGGGGAGATCAGGCCTATTTGAAAATACATTAAACTATTGAACGATGGTGGTACAGGTCGTAGGCCTATATGTCTGGACAAATTTATTATAATATGTTTCAATAATAATAATATATATCCTATTTTTTGTGAACTAGAGAAATTACGCCAAAACCTGCATCAGTGTTGTAATGCAATCAGACCATGTATGTAGGACAATGGCATTATAATTCATTATGATTCCACATTATGATTCTTATGCCATTTCTCTGTTTGACCAACAGGTGGCACATGAACTAATCGATGTTTGCTATGGATCCATTTTCATCATCCTAGACATACTTTATTGCGTTTTTAGAGAGATACTTTCATGTTATTGCTGAGTAAATGTTCATGTGCGAGTGTGCGGGGGGGATTTGTTTGGATTTCTACAACAATTTCATAATATTTTCCATGATTGCAGTCTGTTGCCATATTTATTTTATTTAACCTTTATTCAACTAGGCAAGTCAATTAAGGACAAATTCTTGTTTACAATGACGGCCTACCAAAAAGCAAAAATACATCCTGCGGGGACGGGGGCTGGGTTTATTTACATTTTTTTTTAAACATATAAATATAGGACAAAACACACATCACGACAAGAGAGACCTAAGACAACAACATAGCAAGGCGGCAACACATGACAACACAGCATGGTAGTAACATGACAACAGCACAAAATATGGTACAAACATTATTGAGCACAGACAACAGCACAAAGGGCAAGAAGGTAGAGACAACAATACATCACGCAAAACAGCCACAACTGTCAGTAAGAGTGTCCATGATTGATTCTTTGAATGCAGAGATTGAGATAAAACTGTCCAGTTTGAGTGTTTTCTGCAGCTCGCTCCAGTCGCTAGCTGCAGCGAACTGAAAAGACGAGCGACCCAGTGATCTGTGTGCTTTGGGGACCTTTAACAGAATGTGACTGTTAAAGCCTAAACATTTATGATCTGTAGGGTTATGTATCAGGCATTTTCCATTGGACCAGGTCTGCATAATTTGATGAAATGTGTTCAAATTTGTATTTGTTTAGAAGAGTGCAAGAGAGCATGCAAACTAATAAGGCGTGAAGAATGCAGGAGTAATCATACCCTGTCCATCACTGTAGGGCCATTCCCACATACAGACCTCCTCAGTCACCCCAGACACATAAGTTAACACCATAGTGTTACAGTTGATCCCAGCTGATCTGCAGGGACTGGGGCTATGCACACCACAGACATCTAGCAGAGTGGGGCTTTAGCACACACAGCAATACCAGATAGCTCATTGAAATGCTGTGAATGCCATGCCACCAAACTATTTGGCGCTGCCATGGTAAATTGGACCAAATGTCCATTCCCTGTCTTCTTGGTATGGTTGGTATGGTCGTGTCCCATCAGGCGCATGGCCCAGCAGGGACGTTTGGCACAGCACCATGACACATTTAACACAGGGGGATTTCTCAACTGCTGATTCATGATACCACAGTAGCACTGCTACAACAACAGTCAATAAGACAAAACTTGCAAAAAAAGAAACACTTATACTATAACTATCAAAGTTAATATATCTATAATGTGCCCACTGTGTGTCCTTACGTATATATTTAGTCATTATTACATCAACTTAAAATCGAAGTTCTGGGCTGTTTTGCCAATCCGGTGTCCTTTGAGAAATGTAACTTGTTCTAGGTCGTCCAACAATTCAGTGCCTTTTGAGAAGTGTAACTTGGTAAAAAAAAATTGTTGATTTCACAAAATGTTAATATTCTGTCATAAATAGCACATGTTCAATTTCATAAAAATAGGTATTCCCATCTCAAGAGGTTAAATAAAAAAGTATGACTATGGTAAGTTCCTATTAAGTGCCAAATAAAGTAACAGGGTTGATGATTTCTTCTTAAATCAGCCATAAATGTCCTCATGACAGGGAGAATGGAAGCTTGTTGTGTGCAACAAGGATTATCAATGGAATGCAAGCTTCACCCCAAAAAATGAACTGCTAAAACATTTCTAGCCTGTCCATCTATGGGTAACAGGGTCTACGTGTTTTGCTCAACCCACTCAGTTTTCCACCACAAAATACCAGAAAATTGCAAAAAAGAGTAGAACCAGCCCACCTGCTATTACTCTATGATTCGACTATTAGATGTTCAATGTTTCTTTTTTTAAATATATATTTAAAAAGGAATAGTTTTCACCATATTAAAATGAGAGTGCAGTTTATGTAACAGGGTGACATTAAAACAAGGGAGAGAAATAAATAATCTTCAGAAATGACTTTGTCAAAGCAACAAAATAACTAGGGCTTTACAATGATGGTGAAACTTCAAATTTAGTGATTAAGTGGGTTAAAAAAAACTTCCCAGAAGTGACTCAGGGTTGACAGGGGGACAAACCAAAATGCTGAATTTTGGCACTTTGGCAAGTCTTTATTCATATTAAAAATCCGATTTTTGGGGGCCTTTTGCATCCCCCTAATTAAAAAAATATGAATGATTTAATCTTTTAAGTCAGTCTGTTGCCATATTTATTTAAACTTTATTTAACTAGGCAAGTCAGTTAAGAACAAATTCTTATTTATACAATGCCGGTCCAAATGTGGAATCCCTACCCTTGCCGACATCATGGACAGTAATGGTTTGAGAACATTCCAAGATTTGAAAGATACATACACATTACCAGGCAACTCCTTTTTTCTATATTTACAACTTAGTACCTGAACCCCCCTCCCCATGTGATAGGTATAAATGGGAAGTACATTTAATATAACAGCCTTTTGAAATTCAATATTGGTGAACAAGTTCTACTTAAAATATCAAAGAGATGCAAAAGGAACTCATTTTGTGGAACGACCCTATTAAGGAAACGTATAGGTTCTTACAGTATCCCTACCGTCAAATAACACAGATTCAATGTACAGGAGCCATTTAGTGGCCCAGCACTTCCCCGCGCAACGCACCCACAGAACCCCAGGCCTATCTCACTGATGATAGTGTTATGGGGCTTCAGGGGCTATTTATAGCCAGCCCTGTGACTGTGAGTACGCTGGCCATGCTAGGTGGATTCCAGTGGTATGCTCAGCTCCAGTACAACCCAACCAGCACCTGCTGCTAGAGCTAACTGCCACGCCGTCGTTTCAGCTCCCACTGGGCCTGGACCACATAGCCCCAGGCCAAACCTCAGGAGGAGAGAAAAGAAGGTCAGACAGTCATCCATTTATTTTGGTTGGCCTGGTGATTTGTTTGTGTCTTTCTATTTTTGTAACATTTGAGATCTGTTGACATTTAAAGGCGTATGGTTCTTTTGTTTCAGGTTTTGTTGGAGGAGGATTTGACTGGAGTGGTGGTTGATGTGTGAAGAGTTTTCTTCAGGCTGGGCTTTAGGATCTGGTCAGAGGGCTCAGGCTGGCATGACATGAGGGGGGCCTCCTTCTAGTTCACATGAAGGTAACTGTAGATCATAGACGTCTTAATGGAAGTGTCAGATGGTCTCACTTTTGCAGACACTTTCAACAAGCACCATCTTCTACAAACACATGTCCAACTGGAGAATTCCTACAGGTCAGATCAGATACCTTCAGATTCTCACCTAATAACTGCATTTTCACAAAATGTCACAACCCTGATAGAGGTTTCAAAGATAATGTAGATAATATACATTTACTATTAAAATACCCAGATACATTTTATTTGATACTTTTACATTTTGATAAACAAAAATAGATTAGGAAAGTAAGATAAGGGAAATTAGGCAGTGATAGAGTGATGCTTAAGGGCACTGCGTTCATCCACCTCTGACCTGCTCGCCTCCCTACCACTGAGGAAGTACAGTTCCCGCTCAGCTCAGTCAAAACTGTTCGCTGCTCTGGCTCCCCAATGGTGGAACAAACTCCCTCACGACGCCAGGACAGCGGAGTCAATCACCACCTTCCGGAGACACCTGAAACCCCACCTCTTTAAGGAATACCTAGGATAGGATAAAGTAATCCTTCTCACCCTCCCTCCCCCCCTTAAAATATTTAGATGCACTATTGTAAAGTGGTTGTTCCACTGGATGTCATAAGGTGAATGCACCAATTTGTAAGTCGCTCTGGATAAGAGCGTCTGCTAAATGACTTAAATGTAAATGTAATGCTGAGACTCAGATTTTTCTATTTAAAATGTATGTCAAACAAAAAACGATGATTGCAAAGGTAAACAAACCATACAACCACAGTTCCAGTCAAAAGTTTGGACACACCTACTCATTCAAAGGTTTTTCTTTATTTTTACTATTTTCTACATTGTAGAATAATAAGGAAGACATCAAAACTATGAAATAACACATGGAATCATGTAGTAACCAAAAAAGTGTTAAACAAATGCAAATATATTTGAGATTCTTCAAAGTAGCCACCCTTTGCCTTGATGACAGCTTTGCACACTTTTGGCATTCTCTCAACCACCTTCATGAGGAATGCTTTTCCAGAAGTCTTGAAGGAGTCCCCACATATGCTGAGCACTTGTTTGCTGCCTGTCCTTGACTCTGCGGTCCAACTCATCCTAAACCATCTCAATTAGGTTGAGGTCAGGTGATTGTGGAGGCCAGATCATTTGATGCAGGTCAAATAGCCCTTACGCAGCCTGGGGGTGTGTTTTGGGTCATTGTCCTGTTGAAAAACAAATTATAGACCCACTAAGCACAAACCAGATGGGATGGCGTATCCCTACAGAATGCTGTGGTAGCCATGCTTGTTAAGTGTGCCTTGAATTCTAAATAAATCACTGACAGTGTCACCAGCAAAGCATTCCCACACCATCACACCTCCTCCATGTTTCACGGTGGGAACCACATATGCAGAGATCATCCATTCACCTACTCTGCGTCTCACAAAGACACGGCGGTTGGTACCAAACATCTCAAATTTGGACTCAGACCAAAGGACAGATTTCCACCAGTCTAAAGTCCATTGCTTGTGTTTCTTGGCCCAAGCAAGTTTCTTCTTCTTATTGGTGTCCTTTAGTAGTGGTTTCTTTGGAGCAATTTTACCATGAAGACCTGATTCACGCAGTCTCCTCTGAACAGCTGATGTTGATATGTGTCTGTTACTTGAACTCTGAGAAGCATTTATTTGAGGCTGGTAACTCTAATGAACTTATCCTCTGCAGCAGAGATAACTCTGGGTCTTCTGTTCCTGTGGCGGTCCACATGAGAGCCAGTTTCATCATAGCGCTTTATGGTTTTTGCAACTGCACTTGAAGAAACTTGAAAAGTTCTTAATTTTCCGCATTGACTGACCTTTATGTGTTAAAGTAATGAATGACTGTCGTTTCTCTTCACTTATTTGAGCTGTTCTTGCCATAATATTGACTTGGTCTTTTACCAAATAGGGCTCTCTTCTGTATACCACCCCAACCTTGTCACAACACAACTGATTGGCTCAAACGCATTAAGAAAGAAAGAAATTCCACAAATTAACAAGGCACAACTGTTAAATTAAATGCATTCCAGGTGACTACCTCATGAAGCTGATTGAGAGAACGCCAAGAGTGTGCAAAGCTGTCATCAAGGAAAAGGGTGGCTACTTTGAATTTATAGAATTTGATTTGTTTAACACTTTTGTGGTTGTTACATGATCCCATATGTGTTATTTCATAGTTGTGATGTCTTCACTACAATGTAGAAAATTGTAAAAATGAAGAAAAACCCTTGAATGAGTTGGTGTGTCCAAACTTTTGACTGGTACTGTATATACTGACATTCACAAGAACTACTTACAAAATTGTTGTACCAACTGTTCTTGCACTGTTCTTCAAGTAAAGGTGTTTTTGTAAAAAATATATATATGTAGAAATGGTTAAAAGTAGTCCTTGTGCATACACTTGTATGGTTTAACTTTGCAATTATTGGTTTTTGTTTGACATACATTTAAAAAATCTTAGTCTCAGCATCACTCTGTTAGCATTGAATTGCCCATAAACAAAACTTGATTAAAAACTGTGTAGTTGCATGTTAGGATGTAATTTAATCTCATTCAAAGCCATCAACATTTAAAATTCTAATAATAATGTTTTTTCTTTCTGTAATTCTGATTTACGTTGACTGAATCAAGCCTTGAACCCTGAAGAACTATTAAGAGTGTGACTTAGAAAGTAAGACAGCATCCTACACCGCATTTAAGATAGAGCACTGTGGCAGTAGAGAGATGTCAGAATAACCTCTCCATGTGATATCATTGACGTGGAGGAGGAGGACAAGGACATTGGCGCCAACTGATGACGTCAGCGATTCGACTAGTTCCTACTGCGCTGCCCTATGTTCACTAAGTGATTTTGGCGAGGTGGAAGAACCAAATGACAAACCATGTAAGTCGCTCTGGATAAGAGCGTCTGCTAAATGACTTAAATGTAATGTAAATGTAAAATGTCCTGAGCCCCAACCTCTAGTCTCAGCCCCGCTAACACCACCTTTATCTCAAGTTAGTGATGCTGCTGTACTGCCTGAGCCCTGTATAACCAACCTGACAGAGGAGGGAGAGAGTACAGACGGGTCAGGTGAAACATCAGATAAAACTTCTGCATCCAAAAAATGGGATACCTTAAGGGGCACTGTCGCTGGCGCCCTCCCTGATACTGACACCAATGAGGGGCTCTGATCCTCTCAACCCAGATACACCTCCAAGACTATTTTGATCAGACCAAAAGTAAACCAATACAACCAGGACAGGGGACGCGAACACTTGGGCAGAAAGCCAAATGAGGATTCCACAACATATGGTAGGAAGCAGGAAAAGGGTCCCAGTATCTGTGGTACTGAAAGTAAACTCCTTAGCAGCCCCCCCTCCCCTCCCCCCCGGACGGTGGTCAGGAGGATGAGGGGGAGGGGCTGAACTGCATGGGGGCCAGCAATAGAGAGGAGCAGACTGAGCTGTCACTCAGAGCCAGGAATAGAAAAGCGCCTGCAAGCTGCATCTCGACACTCAGTCGGCGAGCTGCAGTCAGGAATCCCGGCGTGTTGTTATTCAGAGTGTTCCCTCGCAACCGGGCAGCAACACCAACGGCAGAGACCTCCCGGATCCCAGAGCTTGCCAACGGACAGCCATCAAGACACCTGGAGATTCAGTCTGCTCCCTCAGAAACGCTGTAGAAGCACCTGGCGGCTCCAAGGGGTTCTACAACACAGCGGTGAGCCATCCACCATGTCCACCAAGTTCTATAAGGCAGACAGAGACCTGGCCTTCAGCAAACACTACTGCCCCCAGGCAGACTATTTGGATGTCTACAACTCCAGCTGTAGGTCCTTGACCCAGCCGTCTCCAGTCAGCGATTGGTCAGAAGATGATATCTCCCTCCAGCAGTCCTCGGTTGTCTCAGCTAACATCCAAAGCACAACAGCATGCTCAGAAACTGGCAGCTTCGAATGCATTGATGTGGCTATGGAAAACCAGGGTGAGGTGTACAGAGGGGGAACAAAAACTGTTCCCAAGAGGCAAATCCAACTGAAGAGACGTAACACGGCGGAATCACAAGACAGTGATAAGGGAGAGGTGACAAATGAAGCCCAATGTACACCCAGTACAGCCAGCCACCGCAGGGATGTGTTCATGCGTCAGCACAGCACCCCAGCAACTTTCCACCAGGAGTCACATGGGATGGAGTCGGAGAACAAGACAGCTCAGGCCGAGCGAAAGCAGAGGCTCCAGAAGTCGATGTCCCTGGACGAGACCTCCACAAAAACCAAAATGGCCTCCTGTATCATCAAGAGTGTCCTGTCAAAGAAGATGCAGTGTGAGCTGAATCTACAAAACAAAACTGAAGTGAACGAAGGAGCCTTCGCACCTCTAGAGGTCCAGAATAACGGTAAGAACTGTCACCAGAGCCCTCTGGCAGCCAAAGAGATCAGCACAACTGATATGAGCTCTGTTGATTCACATAGACAGAGTCACTCTATCCAATACCATCAGGTTGCGAACGCTAAAACACACCAAAAGTCGCTTTACAAACAGAACTCCGTTTCACTCGTGAGCAGCTTTGGAGGGTCTGAGTTTCAGAGCACCAGCACTAAGAGGGCTGAAATAGCCTCCACTCTGGAAAGTGAGGAAATAGAAAGGCAAAACCCCAGGGATGGGGCTCTGCCGTACGCTAACCGGAGCCCAGGGGACAGACTATCTTGTGACTCAGCAAAGGGCAAAACGCAGAGCACATGTGCTGGTTCAAGCAGATCTGGAGGCAAACAGGCTCCGGTGAAAAACACACCAGAGGAATGCAACAGGGGGCAAGGGGTCCATAAACAACAGAACCCCCTGCCTAAGGGGCTACAGAGGACTGATACACTCTGGGGCAGTCAAGTCAGTCAGCAGCCACTAATTCCTGAAGGTGTGTCAGGAAAGGCAATAGAGACGGGGGACAGTGGAGAAGTCAAGTTTGTGGGACAGTCTGGGAACATGGGGACACAGGAGATATTTAAAGCCAAGGCCCCAGTACATGTGGTGAGGGATGTGAGGAGGCTGGTGAAAAATACCTACAACCTGTCTTTCAAAAACGCAGCGGACACCATTTTGGGAAAAGAGGACAGTCTCCTGTCCTTCTATCAGCAGTCTGTGTATGACCAGGTCAGCAACAGAGAGGCCTGCGGGGTCAGAGCACCCGGGCCTAATGAAAAGCTATTAGTGAAGAAAGTGTTCCCATCGGCACCTTTGAAGGCCGTGGATACAGCTTCACTTTACACCACCCCCAAGGGATATGTAACCAAAGCCACAGCTCTCCATGAATCACAAGACAGAATTCCTAACACTGGATTTACAAATATCACACCCCAAAGCCTTGCAAAATCTATTGAGAAAAGAGGCAGCCGACCCAATATCAACCAGTCTGATAACCTGAGTAGTAATGCCAATGCAAGTTCAAAAGAGATGCTTCGGCAGACCTGGTCTTCAGTGGAGCCCCCCAGTAAGTCTAATCAGCAATGGTGTGAAAGAACAGGCACCACCAATGAGAAACAGAAATCCCCACAAGCAACTGCCACAAATAGTTTTACTTTAGTTCCAACATATTACTCATCAGCAGCACACGTGTACCAGCCAGAACAGTATCAGCCCTCAGTTACAACGTGTTCCAGTGCCAAGGATAGCAGCCAAAACCATGGCCCTCCTCCCAGATCCCAGGGTCAAACTACACTCACTTGCACACCTTCCCCTGCCTGTGTACAGCTCAACACCACTGGGACTCCACAGCCACTGATGTCTCCCTTCTTCCATACACCAAACCCCATGAACTACCAGACAATTCAAACCCACGTTGGAAAGATGACTTTAATACAGGCCCCTGTCCTGATGCAGCCTCCCCCTCAAAACCAGCCAGCCCAACTGCTGAGGGGAGAAGAATTCTCACCCCCACAGCCAGCAGGGAATGGAGAAAACAAAATGCCCTCCCCAGACACACAACAACAGCAGTACCTGTGCAGCACACAGGGTTTCATGGGCCCATTCAGCACAGAGTACAGGCAGGGCAGTGCAGGCTTAGCATATCCTGAGATGGCTGGAGGTCAGGTTTACGGACAGGGACCCCGACACATGCTGATGGACCCGGAGACGGGGAGATGTTTCTACATCGACGTTCCCCAACTTCCACCTCAGCGCAAGATGCTGTTTGATCCAGAGACCTGCCAGTACGTGGAAGTGCTGCTGCCCCAGCAGACGGTGCCTACAGCAGTCCTGCCACCAGCGTGTGCCATGCCCTACCACTCAATGCAATTCCCAGGCATGTACCCTCCCAAGTGCTTCTCTGTTCAGGCTCATCCACAGGAGATGCCTCACACCTGGCTGTAAGACTGCTGCCTACCGGACTGCAACAGCTTAACACTACGATGGGACTGTACACTGCACTGTCCAGGGGGTAAGGACTGAGGGAAAGCCGCACAAGGCCACCCAGAGATGGATCAGAGTGTCTTACATACTGTCAGGTTGAGTAAAACTTGGGTATCAATAATAGTGATGAAAATCAGTGTCTCATCTCGGATTCACCTGAATCCGAAAATTCCTGACACAATACCCATAAAGATGATGACTACCGGGACTTCACGTTGTCAGATATTTGTGTGAGAGAGCAGAGGGCTGCTAAGGTATGCAATGTTTTCCATAACGAAAATGCATACAGTGTATTTACCTGTGGTTCTCTGAACCCTCCTCTTCCCTCCCTATTGAAACTGTGTCTTTCTGGGCAGATGCTTGATGATCTTTTACTGTAACTAAAATGGCATGTCATCTAATTTTCTAACATAAACATTTTTTTTGTGATGATGTTTGCCATGTCTAGTTGTGTAATATAGATAAAACAACACTTTCTTAAAACACAAATTTTCTTTTGCAATTTTCAAAGGAGAAATTAAGATTTGAGTGGGTGCTATTTTTTATTTTATTTTGTAAGCTTTTGTTGTCTTTTACATCTCACCATTGTTTACTTGAGGAGAGTGGCCTGAACAAGCCGAGAGGGCAGCTGTCTTCAGATTAAAAACGCATCACCAGGGGCAGACTGCAATGGCCATTATTGACAGAGGCCCTGGCAGACAAGGGTTTTGGGTGTAATATGGAACGGAAATTCAATTCAACATCTTTCATCATGTCACAGTGAAATCAATACTGAACAGCCATAAAAACTCTGATCCTGTACTTCCTTGATAGATCAATAGACCCTAGCCTCTTGGCCTGCACTTTTTTTCTTCCAATCTGTGCAGTGTTGTTGTTCAGTCTCGCTCAGCTAATACAGTACAATTACCATGTTGACTTGACTTAGAAGCATGTGGGTTTTCTTTCTTACAGCACTTTTTGGTCAGATTGTAAATATGTTAATCGACGGCTCTCCTCTCACTAATCTTGTTTTAACATTTTATTGTAACACTTAATAATGTAAACAAACATTTAACGTAGTCAAAAAAATAGGAATGTTTTAATATATTACACTTTCATTTTATATCATTTTTTGCTTTACCTCCGATTGAGTTCAGATCATTAGAAGAGAGAGACACTATCATTACTTGTTCATTTTGTACACAAGAAAGACTTAATAAAATACAAAAAAACACTGCTAATGTTGTTTCTGCTTCTTCAGTACAGCCTATATACAAGCATACGGTCAAGTATGTGTCTGAATATATGGCTCTGTGTTCTTCAGCGTAGACCAATAATAGATGCTATAAAAACGTGGTGGTGAGTAAGAAAACAGAGATGGTAGACCAAACCTCCAAGATACATGGTGAATTACATGCTCTAGTAAATAATATTCCAGTCACAACATTGCAACATCGTGCATTTGTAAGTGTCCAAAACAATAAATAGCTGTGAAAATCACACCTCAGTATAAAAATAATCTAAAAGATGAATCATTGAACTTTTACTATACTTTGGTGCAGGCCAAGGTAATTGTTGTGTCCATGCGTACACTCTCAGTCCTCTCTCTTAATTCATCCTCGTTGTTTTCCTGCATGCTGTCCTTCCGTCTGCGCTGCCTGAAGCCTTGGAAGCTGGGGCAGATGGGGAGATAGCGCAGGCAGCTGATCTTCCTAACGCAGCTCATTCCAATGGGAAAGTCATAAGTAGTA
The DNA here is from genome assembly GCF_021184085.1 of Oncorhynchus gorbuscha. NCBI lineage: Eukaryota > Metazoa > Chordata > Actinopteri > Salmoniformes > Salmonidae > Oncorhynchus > Oncorhynchus gorbuscha. The sequence continues at coordinate 37,768,361 of NC_060188.1, read as the reverse complement.
TGTATGTTCGCGGAGCTTCCCCCACTGCCCTCATCAGCCTTCCAGTCCAACAGCCCTCTCTCCTTCCTTGTGCCTGTTTGGACCACACAAACAAGTATATATGCACAAAACACACACACAATGACACATCTCATCGACGGGGCTGTAGTGGAGCAGATTGAGAGCTTCAAGTTCCTTGGCGTCCACATCACCAACAAACTAACATGGTCCAAGCACACCAATCATGGTGTGACAGTCATGAAGAGGGCACGACAAAACCTATTCACCATCAGGAGACTGAAAAGATTTGGCATGGGTCCTCAGATCCTTAAAAGGTTTTATAGCTGCACCATTGAGAGCATCCTGACGGGTTGCATCACTGACTGGTATGGCAATTGCTCGGCCTCCGACCGCAAGGCACTACAAAGGGTAGAGCGTACAGCCCAGTACATCACCGGGGACATCCAGGACCTCTATACTAGGCGGTGTCAGGGGAAGGCCCTAAAAATGGTCAAATACTCCAGCCACCCTTGTCATAGACTGTTCTCTCTGCTACAGCACGGCAAGCGGAACCGGAGCGCCAAGTTTAGGTCAAAGAGGCTTCTAAACAGCTTCTACCCCCAAGCCATAAGACTCCTGAACAGCTAATCAAATGGCTACCCAGACTATTTGCATTGCCCCCCCCCCCCCTTTTTCTACACTGCTGCTACTCTCTTTTATTATCTATGCATAGTCACTTTAATAACTCTACCTACATGTACATATTACCTCAATTACCTCGACACCAGTGCCCCCGCACATTGACTCTGTACAGGTACCCCCTGTATATAGCCTCGCTATTGTTATTTTACTGCTGCTCTTTAATTATTTGTTATTCTTATCTCTTAATTTTATGGGGGGGGGGGGTATTTTCTTAAGACTGCATTGTTGGTTAAGGGCTTGTAAGTAAGCATTTCACTGTAAGGTCTACAACACCTGTTGTATTCGGCACATGTGACAAATGCAATTTGATTTGATCAACAAACATGGGTAGTTACAGGCAACCGTTTGAAGGATTGGCGTGTCCCATTGTGACATGGTGGTGACACATACTGTCAACAAACACAAAGCAACGGGTCCCTCCGATCCGTGTGTGATGAGGTGACTAGGCAGTGCTGTGCGTTTGACATCTGTTAACGAGATGAGGTGTTGCACTCTTACAGAGCACGCATACCTGGGATGGTGTTATCCAGAGCAAACGCCAGGAAGCCTCCAACAAACATCTCAGTGGTTAGGAGCACTGTGAGGATTTGATCCACCTCTGCAACTCCTGAGGGCAATGAAACATGTACCACCAAATGAATGATCCTTAATCATTATTCATAGCATCCAACATAATATCCAGCAGCAAAACCGTACTAAACCTGCATACCAGTCTAACTGTACACATACTCTGAACTTCCTACAGCCGCTCCTACACTTCCTCAGCAGATGATGATGATGCCTTTTCTTATCAATAAAACCCTTTTAAATGTGCAGCCCACCTGTTTTGATGCAGCCAGGGTGCAAGTCTAGGTAGCTGGGCAGCATGAGACCGAAGAACATGGAGAAGCCGAGGACAAAGAGATTCCTAGAGGAGTTGAGGTCTACGCTCTGCAGGTTGGACAAGCCCACAGCCGTGATCATACCTGCAGGGCATAGACAACACAAACAACAGAGGTGTGGAAAAGGTGATTATTGTCATATTTTTAAACGGTTATCCGTGTTTCTAGCTACAAACATAATATGATTCCCTTTCTGAAATAGTGAGTTTTTTGTGATTATACTACCCCCCCTGGTGGCTGACACTGAGATGATGCTGTGTGTGGAATCTGTATTTGGAAGTCACAGAACACAGTGGGAGAATCTCAATTGCATACTCCTTGCTTCCTCTCTCCTCGCATCCTTCTCAAAACCGATTGGATAAGAAACACAGAGGTCACTCCCCTCTGACCTTCTCCTCCAATGGGTTTTGAGAAGAACGCAAGGGCAGAGGACGCGAGGAGTATGCAATTGAGATTCTCCCAATGACTCACCGAACAAGGTGCAGAACATGCCACCTAGAATGGGGTCAGGCAGAGATGCGAAGAGGGCAGTGAATTTCCCCACTGTTCCTAACAGGAACATTATGGCTGCACCATATTGCACCACTCTCCTGCTGCCCACCTGTGTTTAGGGACATAGTACAACATGGCTCAATGTGAACTGTGCAACCTCTAGTATCAGTTGCAGTTCATTGATTATGAATCCACACCAGAGTAACATACCAGCATATGTAAAGATGAGTAGACCCTTAGTCAATAATTATGTGGAAATAATAATAATTGATTTCCATTGCGGCAAAGGGCTTGCACTAGAGACCGTGTTGATAAGCATTTATCCGTTTCAAACAGATATTATTGCTGATTCCAACTTGAACAAGACATAAATACAACATCTGAGATTCCATATGTACACTCATGTGTTTGCAGTAAATAGATTAAAGACAGCATGTCTGAAGAACTTGGGAGGGGCTGAGGGGCTAAGCTTCCTAACCTTAGTGATTCCCAGAACTCCAATGTTGGGACTGGAGGAGGTGGAGCCATTTCCTGTACCCAGTAGTCCTGCTATAATACAGCACACCCCCTCTGTGAAAATACCCCTAGTATGGGAAAGACAAGACACGAAGGATAACGAAGGATGCAGACAACTACATACATGCATCCACACAGAGAATAGAGTACTGATGCTTGACCACAGAGGACTATCTCGAACATAGGTTCATGTCAGAGCCTTCGGTCCAGGTTAGAAATCTAAACTGTGGCGTAGGAGACTGATGCTCACCTGTTGATGGCATGGACCGGTGGCGGAGGTGCCCCTGAGAGGCGAGCACAGGCATAATAGTCCCCGATAGACTCTATAATGCCAGCTAGTGTGGCACTGAACATGCCCAGCACTCCGGCGATGGTCACCGTGGGCAACCCCCACTGACCTTTCAGGGACACACAAACACCACAAGTCGGAATTATTCCCCTATGTAGCAAGACAAGAGGCAATGGCAATGGATGACAACTTAGATAATTTAAACCATTGAAAATGTTTTATAAGGTCATTCTAAAGGTGATCATAAATGGCCAGTGTCATCCAATTTCTTAACTTGACCCTTGCTCTAGCTCAGGCGTCCAAACTGGCCCAGTGTGAGAGACAATGGCTGTAAGGCTGGCCTCTTACAGGGGTAGGGGAAGCGGAACCAGGGGGAGAGGGTCATGATGTCACCGCGCGCATCAGTGCGTGCCTTCTGTCCGTACTTGCTGGGGTCACTGGGCAACACGTCGGTCAGGGTCAGGATGTAACACAGCAGCCACACCAACATGATGGCCATGATAATCTAAACCCAGCACCACAGACACACAGAGAAGGGGAACAGCATGACATATCATACAGCCTAATCATAGAGCTTATTATGTAGGCCTATTCTGTGCCCATTCTTACAGCCCTTTTCATCAGGAAGCTAATACTTTGCATTAATGTAAGGTGAAATTACCCCTGTGGTCTGGTTCTATCTATCACAGTGAGTCATTTATATAGCCTGGCCTTGACAATGTCCCCATGACCTGGCTGGCAGCACTGATTAAGGCAGTAACACAGAGGAAAATGCAATAAAGTCTGCCTAAGATGAGACTTTATTATACCTCTCAAGATTGGAGTGGCATGGTAAGTGCTGTGAATGAATAGCTTGGTGTATTTGATGAACATCAGTTCATGCCCCACATGAGAACATCTGATTAGCGTGGATCGGATGACTTTTTAACATCCCTGTGTGACAAATATGTGTTTTTTGGTTCTAACCGGGAACATCTTAAAGATCTGGAACCTGGTGATGCTGAAGCCTTTCTTCCTGTTGTAGGTGAGGAAAGGGAAGGACCAGTTCCTCAGGTACTGAGCAAATAGCACGATGAGGAAGATGCACCTGGGAAGACGCAGAGGATCAGTAAGGCAGTGATATAGCGACAACATAACCGAATCAAAGACAAAGCAACAGGGGAAAAGCAATGGACCCTTTAAACACTCGTGGGAATTGCCTATGTGGATAGGGCTACATTGAAATGTTTCTTACAGAAGACAAATGAAAATCAAATGCATAACCAGGGTAACTAATGAAAGGGAACACTTTGGAGATGATGGGAAAAGTATTAGAGCAAAGGTGAGGGCACAACAATTCACCCGACACAAGCACAGTCGTTTGGAACACAACCATCCATCCCCGCCATCACACAATTACCTGTTGTTGTCGACGCAATCCAAAAAAACGGTCCATTATAAATGGCCATCTGGGTCAGGTGGGCATGGTTTGAAAACTTGTTTTATTGCCAAGGCAATTCAGGGGGAAAAAAACGGTCGTAATTTTGACGCGCACAGAAAGGAGTCATGAGTGCATTCAAGGTGCGTGTGCTGCGGCAAATTCTCTTCACAATGAACAAACACAGGCTCAATCTGTTCAGAACAACCCAGGGTAAGACGCCATGTAATCTTGGAACTGTACATCAAGCACAGTGATCATACACACGTTGATACTGTGCTGTATATGACATGAGTTTTATGATCTGGAAATGTGAATTGCACATTTGGACTCACAAGTGTTTGGACTGCTTGAATTACATCCAAGCAGTATTTCTTATAATCCTCAACGTCTCATCTTTCAAAAATGCATAGAGTCATCTTAATGTACAGCAGTTCCCTCAGTTAGACAACAAAACATTTGCAAAAGTTGGCCAATTAGCAGGGGTGATGGGGGAACTTCTTGTCGCACAAGGTGCTTAAGTTCAGAGCGTCTGTCAGTCAAAACCCCCACACAGCTGTGAAACGCAGAGCCAGGGCTCTGACGTCAGGTATAGCATGTTACTTTACAGACACTGCGTTCCAATTCAGGCGTTTATCAGTGCCCAAATCTGCCATTTTCAACCCGTATACGGATACAAGGGTGAAGGGCTACCTAAATAGTATGTGATTAGATTCAATAGCTTCAATGACCTTGGATTGAAGACCGTAAAGAGTCTCAAGCCCTAGTCAAAGTCATCCATTTCTACTATAGAAGCGAGGAACAGAAGTAAGAAAAACAGGCCCTCGGCCTAGAGAGTAATCAAACTCAGAAAACATTGTTGGATCTCAAGTGTAAGCATGAGTGGAGAGGATCAGATGGAAAGAGCAGAGTCCACAGAGAGGATGCATTACAGGGAAGGGCTGGATTCAATAGACAAAGGATGGATTGTGCTCTCACAGTGCTGAGAGGCCCCAGTGAGAGCCGGCTCTGTCCCCAGCTGTCTGGAAGACAGACAGGCCGATGAGGGACACGGTGGGGGTGACGGTCAGGGGCCCAATGTAGTCCAGGAGGAGACCAGGGAGACCCACCAGCCCGATGACCACCTCCACTGCACTGGATGCTATGATGGCACCCTGGATCTACAGGGGAGAGAAACCGACTGTTATTATCATTAGATATGTCAAATCAAATCAAATGTTATTTGTCACTTGCTTCATAAACAACAAGTGTAGACTAACAGTGAAATGCTAACGTACGGGGTCATTTTCCAATAACGCAGAGTTAAGATAAAACAATTCAATAAAAAAAATAGAAATAGTGACACAAGGAATAAATACACCGTGAATAATGAATAACAATAATGAGTAAAAGTAACATGGCTACAGTGCATTCGGAAAGTATTCAGACCCCTTGACTTTTTCCACATTTTGTTACCTTACAGCCTTTTTCTAAAATGGATCACATTGTTTTTCCCCCCTCATCAATCTACACACAATACCTCATAACAACAAAGCAAACAGCTGTTTGGAAATGTTTAGAACAAAAAACAGCGATTACAGCCTTGAGTCTTCTTGGGTATGACACTACAAGCTTGGCACACCTGTATTTGGAGAGTTTCTCCCATTCTTCTCTGCAGATCCTCTCAAGCTCTGTCAGGTTGGATGGGGAGCGTTGCTACACAGCTATTTTCAGGACTCTCCAGAGATGTTCGATCGGGTTCATTCATGTCCGGGCTCTGACATCCAGAGACTTCTGTGTTGTCTTGGCTGTGTACTTAGGGTTGTTGTCCTGTTTGAAGGTACATATTCACCCCAGTCTGATATCCTGAGTGCTCTAGAGCAGGTTTTCATCAAGGATATCTCTGATTGGTGGAGTGCTGCAGAGATGGTTGTCCTTCTGGAAGGTTCTCCCATTTCCACAGAAGAACTCCGGAGCTCTGTCAGAGTGACCATCGGGTTCTTGGTTACCTCCCTGACCAAGGCCGTTCTCCCCCGATTGCTCAGTTTGGCCGGGCGGTCAGCTCTAGGAAGAGTCTTGGTGGTTCCAAACTTTTTCCATTTAAGAATGATGGCCAGTGTGTTCTTGGGGACCTTCAATGCCGTAGACATGTTTTGGTACCCTTCCCCAGATCTGTGCCTCGACACAATCCTGCCTTATGGCTTGGTTTTTGCTCTGACATGCAATTTCAACTGTGGGACCTTATATAGATAACTGTGTGCCTTTCCACATCATATTCAATCAATTGAATTTACCACAGATAAACTCCGATCATGTTGTAGAAACATCTCAAGGATGATCAATAGAAACAGGATGCACCTGAGCTCAATTTCAAATCTCATAGCAAAGGGTCTGAATACTTATAAGGTATTTCTGTTTTTTTATTTTTTATAAATTTGCTAATATTTCTAAAAACCTGTTATTGCCTTGTCATTATGGGGTATTGTGTGTAGATAGATGAGAAATTTTTAATTTGATCAATTTTAGAACAAGGCTGTAACGTATCAAAATGTGGAAAAAGTCAAGGTAACTGAATACAGTGTATACTGGGAGTACCAGGACCAAGTTGATGTGCAGGAGTATGAGGTAATTGAGGTAGCTATGTACAGGTAGGGGTAAAGTGACTATGCAACAGAATAAGTAATAGACAGTTGCAGCAGCCTATGTGGAGGACCCCCATGTGACCTGACCAGGAAAATGTATTGATCCTAGTTATGTCTACATGATGTCTCAGATAATGTCAATTAAAGTGAGAGATGCTACAGTTCAGAAGGATGTACCACAAGATGGAGGCCCACTGAAAAGAAGCAGGAAGTACCTCTCTCATCCTTGGGTGCCAGATGTGGGAGGTGTTCAGAGGAAGACTCCAGTCCCCATAAATCTCCTCTGTGGAAAGACAGACAGAAACAACAGCCCATTAGTGAGGTTCTGTCTGTGACTGGGCCCTATTCTTTTCACACAGGTTGAGATTGAGGGACGCACCTTCAGAGGGACATTTCCATCTATCCAGCCCTAGGATAGCTTGAGCAGGGATGAGGAAAGCAAAAGCACTGGCCTGGAAAAGAGGTAACCTACAAATCGAAGATGAAACACAGGTGCATGATAAGCATTAGCAGACATACACATGTACACACATGCACACAAACCAAGCACACACACACACACCTGACTCCAAAGGTGGTTTGAATGAGTGTGGTGATTCCCACGCAGGTGAAGATGGTTCCCACCAGCTGACTGACAGTGTTCTGGTCCTTTCCCACACACATGGCCTCCGCTAGCAGGAAGGGCACAGCGATGGTCCCGCTAAAACACGTCAGGTAGTGCTGTGATCAAAGACGCAGTGTTAATCACTGTGGAGTGAGAAAGAGAGGGGGGACCAGAGATATGGGAAACGAGAGCACACAAAGAGCAAGAGAAAGGTGGAGTCTACTGATGAAACCATCCATGAAAACGAGGTGTGTGTGAAAGAGTGTGTGTGTATTTGTGCACCTGGAGGCCCAGTAGAATGCAGAGGTACCACGGCGGGACATCCTCTATGGTGTAGATCATGTCAAAGCCCGACTGCTGCTTCTGCTGCTCGGCAGCCAGTTTCCCCCCCTCAGCACACTGCTCCTGTTCCTCTGTCTGACTCTGGATGACATCACTCTGAGAGGGAGGACCAGAGACAGTCACACATCTAAATGGATTTTGGATTTGGTTGGCAACTTGGCACACACAAATCTTGAAAGCAGAGACACGTGTTCAGCCACTGGGACTAATCGATGGCAAAGGCTCTCGTACACCCTGGAAGTAAAACACAATTCAGTGTTTCCACGTTTGGTTTGTTTGTGTCCAACAGGTATTGTGTCTGCCCCATGTCAATAGCCACAAATGCCCTGAAAAAGCATTGTTTCAGCTAGAACCATCCTCCACAAGTTCAGTTCAGTTAGTCAGTCAGACATCATGACGGTAAGGACCGTAGTCCGAGTAAACAGTTTTTCCCACAGTGTCATTTCACCAAAAAAAAGTAAACAGAAACACTGTGGGAATGAGGTAATAGGATAAGTTAACAAGTTCAACTTTACACTTGATAGAAAAACATAGCACATCACATATGAACATCCCATATTCATGATCTTGTCAGGCCAGATCATGTAGACTTACAAACATTATCAACTAAACTCATCAATTCATCATACCTTGTGGTCTGGTTGTGTCTCTGTGTGCTGCATCTGCTTCCTCTGGGCTGTCAGGTCCTTGTGATGGTTTGTCGGGTATTGGGTAAGGCTGCTTTTCTTTGTGCTCTCTCAACTCAACACTTGTGACCTCAGCCCTATACAGCAGTGGAAATGCGCATTGTATGGGGGTTGAGAGGACCAGATTAGCCAGGTTAATAATCTGCCCCAGAGGCGGACTTTACCCACTGGTGCTGAACAAGAGGCTGAGACCGTAAACCTAAAGGTAAAGGACCCAGGGTTCAAGACGACACTTCTTGGAATGAGAGATAGTGGGCTACATTTACATTTACATTTAAGTCATTTAGCAGACGCTCTTATCCAGGGCTAGAATCAGAATAGCTATCAGAAAGAACTACATCGGAAGGGTTACATTTGTAGTTCTAGATTTGTGACCGATTGTGCATTTCATTTTATCGGAAGAGGTTGTGATAGCATCTAGGCCAGCCATACTCAATAGGCAGACAGTGATCCGGATCCGGACCCAGAACAGGGTCAATACGGACTGTGGTCCGGATCTGGACCCAGAATAGGGTCAATACAGACTGCGGGTCTCGACTAAATTAAATAAATGAATATATGTTATGTAAAAAATCTGGCTTTTAACAAACATGCTGTTGATAATTGTTATAGTGGAACGCGCAAGGTGCAATTTTGAAATTTGGTAATGCATGGAAAGTTTTCCACTAGTAATTTCATTCACTGACAGACCTGATAGAAATGTCCAGTTGATCAACTAGCCCATGTTAGCTAGGTAAATAACCAGCTATCTAAATCTTGTTATTATCATGGCCAGATTACATGCCCTGGGCCCTCTGTTTGTTTTAGACTATGGCCTCGACACTCAGAGAGACCCTGTTGATTTTGAGTCCCTCAGGTATTTAATTTTTAATTTTACCTTTATTTAACCAGGCAAGTCAGTTAAGAACATATTCTTATTTTCAATGACGGCCTGGGAACAGTGGGTTAACTGCCTGTTCAGGGGCAGAACGACAGATTTGTACCTTGTCAGCTCGGGGGTTTGAACTCGCAACCTTCCGGTACCACTAGGCTACGCTGCCGCTCCAGGTATCATGAACACACAAGAGACAGGGCAAAATGTGTTGAATTGCAGAACATTTTCTTTAAAATAGCTAAATGTTCTCTCTCCACCAACAAAAGTTTCAGATTACGGCGATAAATTGCAATATCCATTAGGACCTTTGCAAGTGTTGGAGCATGCAGACAGCCCCTGGCTGTAAATAATCATTAAAAAAAAAGAAAATGTCATCTGGTTTGCTTAAAATAAAACATTTGAAGTGCTTAATACTTTCTTTTGATAATTAAGTATATTTTTGAAATCACAATTATACTTTTATACTTTAATATATTTAAAAACAAATGCTTTTTAACTTTTACTCATGTAGTATTTTACTGGGTGACTCACTTTTACTTTTTTTTAAACTTTTACTTTTTCCACCACTGAACATGAGATCTTATAAGGAAGACAGTGATGTATCAAATCCAGTATGTGAGTGAAGAGGGGGGGGATTTAAAAAAAAAAAAAGACATTCTGAAAAATAACCACATGACAATGGATGAATGGACTTTAATTTTGTATTACAAACTTTCATGACTCATACCAACCACAAGAGGGCGACACACCGACATGACTCCATATTCTATTAAGGGTCATGACCTCCGTATTGGAAAGATCTGCTCCAGACTTCCCCTTTGACTTCCTCCAGACAGTCCTACCTGTTTCAAGCCACTCCAGTGTGTCCATACACATGTATGAGCAACGTGTGCATGTGTGTGTCTGTTTGTGAAAGTGTGTGTGATGCACAAGGTCGGGTGTGTCTTCTTGAGTAATATCCTAATTTTAAGAGGATGAAATGCATAGCTGTGTCTCAGGGTTGTACAGTCGTGGCCAAAAGTTTTGAGAATGACACAAATATTAATTTCCAAAGTTTGCTGCTTCAATGTCTTTAGATATTGTCAGATCTTACTATGGAATACTGAAGTATAATTACAAGCATTTCATAAGTTGTCAAAGGCTTGTATTGACAATTACATGAAGTTGATGCAAAGAGTCAATATTTGCAGTGTTGACCCTTGTTCTTCAAAACCTCCAATCCGCCCTGGCATGCTGTAAATTAACTCTGGGCCACATCCTGACTGATGGCAGCCCATTCTCGCATAATCAATGCTTGGAGTGTCAGAATTTGTGGGTTTTTGTTTGTCCAACCGCCTCGAGGTTTGACCACAAGTTCTCAATGGGATTAAGGTCTGGGGAGTTTCCTGGCCATGGACCCAAAATATCGATGTTCCCCGATTCACTTAGATATATATCACTTTTGTCTTATGGCAAGGTGCTCTATCATGCTGTAAAATGAATTTGTCACCAAACTGTTGCTGGATGGTTGGGAGAAGTTGCTCTCGGAGGATGTGATGGTACCAATCTTTATTCATGGCTGTGTTCTTAGGCAAAATTGTGAGTGAGCTCACTCTCTTGGCTGAGAAGCAACCCCACACATGAATGGTCTCAGGATGCTTTACTGTTGGCATGACACAGGACTGATGGTAGCGCTCACCTGGTCTTCTCCGGACAAGCTTTTTTCCGGATGCCCCAAACAATCGGAAAGGGGATTCAGAAAATGACTTTACCCCAGTCCTCAGCAGTCCAATCCCTGCACCTTTTTCAGAATATCAGTCTGTCCCTGATGTTTTTCCTGGTGCCCTTCTTGACACCAGGCCATCCTCCAAACATCTTCACCTCACTGTGCGTGCAGATGCACTCACACCTGCCTGCTGCCATTCCTGAGCCAGCTCTGTACTGGTGGTGCCCCAATCCTGCAGCTGAATCAACTTTATGAGACAGTCCTGGCACTTGCTGGACTTTCTTGGGCGCCCTGAAGCCTTGTTCACAACAACTGAACCGCTCTCCTTGAAGTTCTTGATGATCTGAAATGGTTGATTTACGTGGAATCTTACTGGCAGCAATATCCTTGCCTATGAAGCCCTTTTTGTGCAAAGCAATGATGACAGCACGTGTTTCCTTGCAGGTAACCATGGTTGACAGAGGAAGAACAATGATTCCAAGCACCACCCTCCTTTTGAACCTTCCAGTCTGTTATTCAAACTCAATCAGCATGAGAGAGTGATCTCCAGCCTTGTCCTCATCAACACTCACACCTGTGTTAACAAGAGAATCACTGACATGTCAGCTGGTCCTTTTGTGGCAGGGCTGAAATGCAGTGGAAATATTTTTGGGGGATTCAGTTAACTTGCAAGGCAAAGAGGGACTTCGCAATTCATCTGATCACTCTTCATTATATTCTGGAGTATATGCAAATTACCATCATACAAACTGAGGCAGCAGACTATGTGAAAAATTAATATTTGTGTCATTCTCAACTTTTGGCAACGACTGTACATTCCAATCACGGGATATTTGACCTTTTAGAATAAGTAAGACACAGAAAGACGATGGATACAGCAAAGTGCAGTATGATTAAGCGCTTAACCGCATTTTATGGGTGGAGACTTTTTACTCTGTTATAGAACATCGCCAACAGAGACAGACACACAATCAGTGATACAGAGTGGGGTGGTGATGTCAAAGAGAGGGAGGGGAGGGCAAGAGGACAATTCAAGGAGAGAGAGATGGGGGGAGAGCAGGCAGGATATCAGGAAGCCCAAAACCTCCTGGAGGTTTATATGTCACAGGAAACCAGTGACATATAGTGTGCTGCCATCCTGTTAGAAGGTAACAGATTATTTTATTACAATGGTTAAATTGGATTTTCATTGTGTTCAATGGTGTTATTTGCCCCCTAGTGGCGCTTTCTGGTACTTAGAAAGACGACGCAAACAGGAAGTACAGAATTTGTTTTGCATGCATAGAAACAGCTACAAACAACGCTACAGTGCAGGTCTTTCAATATAGTTATTTGTCACGCTTCAGCCTTGGAAAAATATTTGTTTGTAAGTTCGATTCAAGCATTTAGCTAATGATGATAATCTTGTTATTGATAGAGTTGCTTACATATCAATGTTGGTTGCATTTACTCACAAATTGCAATTCCTTTAATGTATGTCGTTAGCTGTATTACTTTGCTCATGCGTCATGCAAACGAATTGTAAAATATACAATACTGTAGTTTTGTTACTGTTTCTAGTCTAATATGCTTTGTTATTCTACATAGATGGTTATACATTAGAGTAATGAAAGGAGCCAATTGCCATATGGTTAACAATTAGCTATATGGTTTGGCATCATGCCAGATGCATGGTACCTTAGCGCGTGCTTTGTATTTATGAAACTTCAAATGTTTAATGTACAGCTACAGTATGTCGGTGTGAATTGAACACTAAAGTATATTATTTTCTGTATTTTGCAGTTTCACAACATAAACGTTTTCAATGTATTCATTCAAGAAAAGTCACGCCTTGGGAGTTTTATTGAAGACTTAGTTGTTAGCTATCTGTCTAGTTTTGCATGGGAACGCAACTCAAAGGCAGAATATATAGGAAGGAACAAACAATCGTGCACATGCAAAAACACACACACACACACAGGAATCAATTAAGTCTACCCTTGACTGATTAAACAGTCACACCAGCAGCCAACAAGTGCAATAAGCCTCTAAAATAAACACAAGGCACAATCCTCTCGTTTCAATACCCATTTTTATTATCATATCAACAAACTGCAGGAGTAACAAACAAAAAAAGTTGAGAAGTTAAAATGACATTGCAAGACACAGTCCAAGATTGTATAACTTAACAGGGCAGATGTTACAGTACTGGCAGAGAAGCAAGAAAACCTCAGACTCCATATGGAGAACAGCAGCTGCTTGGTCAGTCATTAAGGTTTACTGTAGCCGGTTATAACATACACAAATTATATCAGAGGGAAGTCACAAATTAGCGAAAGTATGTGTTTGTATTGGTGTTTCAATTTCACTGGGCCCTCCTGGACATGAGCATTTCTCTGATGTTGTCCTCAGCATCCTTCACAGTGCGCTCCAGGTACGTCTTCTTTTGCTGTAGAGAGGACAAAAAGGACAGATTCAGTCAACCACTCATTTACCCATCATGACCTCAGAGGGATATTTTCCTTTCTGGAGATGGCAGATGTCTTCACAATACTGGGGAACACAAGGAATGGATACATGTCTACACAAATATGCCTACATACAGAGACACATTCTAAATAGTATTTCCTGAAACGTTAAAACGTTCTGTACAAAGAACTATCCAAATATCCACCCCTGGAGCCAGTTTCAATGAAAAGTTACTCTGCACGAAGTTCTAAATGCTGCAAGGGAAAAGGCCACATGTGCCACGGACACCTGGTGAGCGAGTCGGAGAATGTGGCCATAAAGGGACATTACAGCACCTTTCACAGATAGTTCAGGATCAATTCGATACACATCACCGACACCGCAACGCTATAGACCAGGCACATAGTTTCTGTTAATATGAATGTATAGGCCTACAGTCAGTCAAGTAATAACAAAGGGTGCTATTCCTACCCAGTCGGTCTTGCTCCACAGAATATATGGGCCTATAACAGAGAATAGGGGGATGTGCACTGCATGACCAAAAGTACGTGGAAATCTCATTCCAAAATCATGGGTATTGATGTGGAGTTGGTCCCCCCCGTTGCTGCTATAACAGCCTCTACTCTTCTGGGGAGGCTTTCCACTAGATGTTGGAACATTGCTGCGGGGACTTGCTTCTATTCAGCCACAAGGGCATTCGTGAGATCGGGCACTGATGTTGGGTGCTTGGGCCTGGCTCGCAGTCAGGAGTTCAAATTCATTCCAAAAGGTGTTCGATATGGTTGAAGTGAGGGATCTGTGCAGGCCAGTCAAGTTCTTCCACACCGATCTTGATAAACCATTTCTGTATGGACGTCACTTTGTGCACGGGGGCATTGTCATGCTGAAATAGGAAAGGGTCTTCCCCAAACTGTTGCCACAAAGTTGGAAGCACATAATCATCTAGAATGTAATTGTACAGTGGCGAGAAAAAGTATGTAAACCTGTTGAAAATACCTGGATTTCTGCATAAATTGGTAATTTCATTTGATCTGATCTTCAGCTAGGACACAAAAAGACAGTCTACTTAAACTAATAAAACAAACAATTATACGTTTTCATGTCTTCATTTAACACACCATGTAAACATTCATAGCACACGTTGTAAAAAGTATGTCAACCCTTGGATTTAATAAACTGGTTGACCCTCGTTTGGCAGCAAGATCCTCAACCAAATGTTTTCTGTAGTTGCGGATCAGACCGGATCAGACGGTCCAGAGGAATTTTGGACCATTCCTCTTTACAAAATTATTTCAGTTCAGCAATATTCTTGGGATGGCTGGTGTGAACTGCTCTCTTTGGGGTCATGCCACAGCATCTCAGTCGGGTTGAGGTCAGGAATCTGACTGGGCCACTCCAGAAGGCGTATTTTCTTCTGTTGAAGCCATTCTGTTGATTTACTTCTGCGTTTTGGATCATTGTCCTGTTGCATCTTCTGTTGAGCTTCAATTGGTGGACAGATAGCCCAACATTCTCCTGCAAATGTTTTGATGAACTTGGGAATTCATTTTTCCGTCAATGATAGCAAGCTGTCCAGGCCCTGAGGCAGCCCCAAACCGTGATGCTCACGTCACCATACTTTACAGTTGGGATGAGGTTTTGATGTTGGTGTGCTGTACCTTTTTTTCTCCACACATAGTGTGTGTTCCTTCCAAACAACTCAACTTTAGTTGAAAATATGCCAGTAGTGCTGTGGAACATCCACATGCAGTTTTGCAAACTTCAGACGTGCAGCAATGTTTTTTTGGACAACAGTGGCTTCTTCCGTGGTGTCCTCCCATGAACACCATTCTTGTTTAGTGTTTTACGTATCGTAGACTTGTCAAGAGATGTTAGCATGTTCCTGAGATTTCTGTAAGGCTTTAGCTGACACTCTAGGATTCTTCTTAACCTCATTGAGAATTCTGTGCTGTCCTCTTGCAGTCATCTTTGCAGGACGGCCACTCCTAGGGAGAGTAGCAACAGTGCTGAACTTTCTCCGTTTATAGACAATTTGTCTTACAGTGGACTGATGAACATCAAGGCTTTTAGAAATACTTTTGTAACCCTTTCCAGCTTTATGCAAGTCAACAATTCTTAATCTTAGGTCTTCTGAGTTCTCTTTTGTTCGAGGCATGGTTCACATCCGGCAATGATTCTTGTGATTAGCAAACTCAAATTTTGTGATTTTTTTTATAGGGCAAGGCAGCTCTAACCAACGTCTCTAATCTCGTCTCATTGATTGAACTCCAGGTTAGCTGACTCCAACTTTTGGATTAGCCATTAGCCTTTTCCAACCTATACTGTGAGTGTTAAAATGATGTATTCAATATAGACAAGAAAATACAATAATTTGTGTTTTATTAGTTTAAGCACACTGTCTGTCTATTGTTGCGACTTAGATGAAGATCAGATCAAATTTGATGACCAATTTATGCAGACATCCAGGTAATTCCCTTCACCCGAACTAAGGTGCCCGGACCTTACAGCCCTAGAGCATTATCCCTCCTCCACCAAACTTTACATTTCGCACTATGCATTGGGGCAGGTAGTGTTCTCCTGGCATCCGCCAAACTCAGATTTGTCTGTCGGACTGCCAGATGGTGAAGCATGATTCATCACTCCAGAGGACATTTCCACTGTTCCAGAGTCCAATGGCAGTGAGCTTTACACCACTCCAGCCGACGCTTGGCATTGTGCATGGTAATCTTAGGCTTGTCTATCAAACATCTCTGGAGAGACCTGAAAAAAACTGTGCAGCGATGCTCCCCATCCAACCTGGCAGAGCTTGAGAGGATCTGCAGAGAAGAATGGGGGACACTCCAACATTTTTGCTTTGTCATTATGGGGTATTTTGTAGATTGATGATGGAAAAAAATCTATTTAATCAATTTTAGAATGAGGTTGTAACAAAATATGGAAAAAGTTGAGGGGTATGAATACTTTCCGAATGCACTGTAGCGTGTATAATGTTCCTTGTCAAAACATGTTAAGACCCATATCTAAGGCAACATATGTGCCCTCTCACCAGTGTGGAATGCAGGAAAAGTTGAGCCTTTTGTTTATTCACAGATTTATGTTACGGTCAAAAACTAACGTAGCCAAGTGACGAAGCCTAAGGGGCCATCCCATTAAACAAGAATTATTAGGGACGCCCTATTGACCTCAAACAGGCAGTGTCATGGAGTCAATATACCCTCACCTACTGTTGAGCCTATGGAATCAATGCTGGTCCTCTTGCATTTATGTGGGTGGCTGTCAGGTCAGTGAGTCTTGTTGTACAGTGCATGGATCCTTACGTATGCGATGACCAGCTCTGAGGACTTGAGCCAGGGCAACAATGGCAAGCTAGAAAGACTGCACACAGACAGAACAACAAATAGACCCGTTGTCATGTCGGGTCCCTGCATCAGATGCAGAGGAAGCCTATTCTGAACTAATGCTGTTGCACGCTTGATGTTATCGAAGTTTCTAACAAATGTCAACAGAACAATTCTGCCAATGATTACTTGACATTTACAGATGACTCATAGCCCTATTTACTGTGCCTTAAAGTATTCATACGCCTTGACCTCGTCAACATTTTGTTGTGTTTCAGCCTGAATTCAAAATGGATTAAATAGACTTGTTCTCTCACCCAATACCACATAATGACAAAGTGAAAACATATTTTTAGAAATGGTTGCAAATGGATTCAAAATGAAATACAGAAATATGTCATATATTTTTCTTTCATGAGACCACGCCCAAATCCCCACCATTCGCCTAAAGAAAAGACGGAGATACAGGGGGCGGAGGTCGGGGTGCCTTGTGAGAACTTGTTGGCGAGTGGGTAAACTGCATCTACCATCCGTCCTATTGGCCAACGTGCAATCGCTGGAAACTGAACTGGATGTTCTACGATCAAGACTATCCTACCAACGGGACATTAAAAACTGCAATATTTTGTGTTTCACCGAGTCGTAGCTGAATGACGACATGTATAATATAGAGCTGGCTGGGTTTTCCGTGCATTAGCAGGACAGAGCAGCTACATCTGGTAAGACGAGGGGCAGGGGTGCGTGTCCATTTGTCAATAACTGGTGTGCGATGTCTAATATTAGAGAAGTCTCGAGGTATTGCTCGCCTGAGACAGAGTACATCATGATAAATTGTAGACCACACTATCTACAGAGAGAGTTCTCATCTATAGTCATCTATTTACCACCACAAACCGATACTGGCACTAGGACCGCTCTCAAAGAGCTGTATAAGGCCAAAAGCAAACAAGAAAATGCTCATCAGGGACTTTAGTGCAGGCAAACTTAAATCAGTTTAACCTCATTTCTACCAGCATGTTAAATGTGCAACCAGAGGGGGAAAAAACCAAAACTTTAGACCACCTTTACTCCACACACAGAGACAACAACTAAGCTCTCACTTACCCTCCATTTGGCAAATCTGACAATAACAAAACTAAAGAAAGAAGTACCAGTGACTCGCTCAATACGGAAGTGGTCAGGTGACGGGGATGCTACGCTACAGGACTGGAATATGTTTCCGGGATTCATCCAATGGCATTGAGGAGTATACCACCTCAGTCACCGGCTTCATCAATGAGTGCATCGACGACGTCATCTCCACAGTGACCGTAAGTACATATCCCAACCAGAAGCCATGGATTACAAGCAACATCCGAACCGAGCTAAAGGCTAAAGCCGCCGCTTCAAGGAGCTGGACACTAAACTGGACGCTTATAAGAAATCCCGCTATGCCCTCAGACGAACCATAAAAACAGGCAAAGCGTCAATATAGGACTAAGATTGAATACTACTACACTGGTACTGACGCTCGTCGGATGTGGCAGGGATTGCAAACTATTACGGACAGCAAAGGGAAACACAGCCGAGAGCTGCTGAATGACGTGAGCCTACCAGACGAGCTAAATGCCTTTTATGCTCGCTCGAGGCAAGCAACACTGAAGCATGCATGAGAGGACCAGCTGTTCCGGACAACAGTGTGATTACACACTCCATGTCCGATGTGAGCAAGACCTTTAAACAGGTTAACATTCACAAAGCTGCGGGGCCAGACTTATTACCAGGACGTGTACTCAAAGCACGCACGGACCAACTGGCAAGTGTCTTCACTGACATTTTCAACCCGTACCTGGCCAAGTCTGTAATACCTACATGTTTCAAGCAGACCACCATAGTCCCTGTGCCCAAGAAAGGGAAGGTAACCTGCCTAAATGACTACCGCCCGTAGCACTCACGTCGGTAGCCATGAAGTGCTTTCAAAGGCTGGTCATGGCTCAAATCAACACCATCATCCCAGACACCCTAGACCCATTTCAATTTGCATACAACATATCCACAGATGATGCAATGTCAATCGCACTCCACTCTCCCCTTTCACACCCGGACAAAAGGAACACCTATGTGAGAAAACTGTTCAATGACTACAGCTCAGCGTTCAATACCATAGTGCCCTCAAAGCACATCACTAAGCTTAGGACCCTGGGACGAAACACCCTCTGCAACTGGATCCTGGACTTCCTGACAGTGATGGTAAGGGTAGGCATCAACACATGACACACTGATCCTCAACACGGGGACCCCTCAGGGGTGTGTGCTTAGTCCCCTCCTATACACCGTTCACCCACGACTGCCTTGCCAAGCACGACTCCAACACCATCATCAAGTTTGCTGATGACAAAGATGGTAGGTCAGATCAACAACAATGATGATACAGCCTATAGGGAGGTGGTCAGAGACCTGGCAGTGTGGTGCCAGGCCAACAATCTCTCCATCAATATGAGCAAGACAAAAGGAGCTGATCGTGGACTACAGGAAAAGGAGGGCCAAACAGGCCCCCATTAACATCAACAGGGCTGAAGTGGAGCAGGTCGAGAGTCCAAACACACCAATATAGTCATGAAGAGGGCACGACAACACCTTCTCCCCCCCAGGAGACTGAAAGGATTTGGCATGGGTCCCCAGATCCTCAAAAAGTTCTACAGCTGCACCATCGAGAGCATCCTGACCGATTGCATCACCGCCTGGTATGGCAACTGCATGGCATCTGACCACAAGGTGCAACAGAATGTAGTGCGTACGGCCCAGTACATCACTGGGGCCAAGCTTCCTGCCATCAAGGACCTATATACTAGGCGATGTCTGAAGAAGGTCCAAAAAGTTGTCAAAGACTCCAGTCACTCAAGTCATAGACTGTTCTTCTCTGCTACTGCACGCAAGCGGTCCAGCTCCAAAAGGCTCCTTCAATTTCAAGCCATTAGACTGATGAACAATCAAACAGCCACTTGGACTATTTACATTGCCCTCCCCCATTTTATTTTACACTGCTGCTACTCACTGTTTATTATCTATGCATAGTCACTTCACCCCTACCTACATGTACAAATTTCCTCGAGTAACCTGTACCCCTCTGCACATTGACTCAGTACCGGTAGCCACTGTACATACTAGAGGTCAACCGATTATGATTTTTCAACGCCGATACCGATAATTGGAGGACCAAAAAAGCCGATAACGATTAATCGGACGATTTTTAAAATGTATTTGTAATAATGACACTTAAAATAAGTGTTCATTCAGTATTGTTGTAACTTAACTCAATAAAATCAATTTAGCCTCAAATAAATAATGAAAAATGCTAAATTTGGTTTAAATAATGCAAAAACAAAGTGTTGGAGAAGAAAGTAAAAGCGCAATATGTGCCATGTAAGAAAGCTAACGTTTAAGTTCCTTGCTCAGAACATATGAAAGCTGGTGGTTCCTTTTAACACAAATCCTCAATATTCCCAGGTAAGAAGTTTTAGGTTGTAGTTATTATAGGAATTATAGGACTATTTCTCTCTATACAATTTGTATTTCATTAACCTTTGACTATTGGATGTTCTTTAGGGCACTTTAGTATTGCCAGTGTAACAGTATAGCTTCCGTCCCTCTCCTCGCCGCTACCTGGGCTCGAACCAGGAACACAATGACAACAGCCACCATCGAAGCAGCGTTACCCATGCAGAGCAAGGGGAACAATCACTCAAAGTCTCAGAGCGAGTGACGTTTGAAACGCTATTAGCACGCACCCCGCTAACTAGCTAGCCATTTCACATCGGTTACACCAGCCTAATCTCAGGAGTTGATAGGCTTGAAGTCATAAACAGCACAATGCTTTAAGCATTGCGAAGAGCTGCTGACAAAACGCACTAAAGTGCTGTTTGAATGAATGCTTATGAGCCTGCTGCTGCCTACCACCGCTCAGTCAGATACTTGTATGCGCAGTCAGATTATATGCAACGCAGGACACGCTAGATAAAATAGTAATATCATCAACCATGTGTAGTTAACTAGTGATAATGATTGTTTTTTTATAAGATAAGTTTAATGCTAGCTAGCAACTTAACTTGGCTTACTGCATTCGCATAACAGGCAGTCTCCTTGTGGAGTGAAAAGTTATAGCGTTGGACTAGTTAACTGTAAGGTTGAAAGATTGGATCCTCTGAGCTAACAAGGTGAAAATCTGTCGTTCTGCCCCTGAACGAGGCAGCTATCCCACCGTTCCTAGGCTGTCATTGAAAATAAGAATGCGTTCCTAACTGACTTGCTTAGTTAAATAAAAGGTGTAAAATAATAATAATAAAAATTAAAAAAAATAGGCCAAATCGGTGTCCAAAAATACAGATTTCCGATTGTTATGAAAACATGAAATCGGCCCTAATTAATCGACCTCCAGTACATTGTTGTTTTGTGTTACTTTTTTACTTTAGTAAACTCCATTTCTTGATCTGCATTGTTGGTTAAGGGCTTGTAAGTAAGCATTTCTTGGTAAGGTCTACGACCTGTTGTATTCAGCACATGTGACAAATACATTTTTATTTGATATCATTTACATAAGTATTCACACCCCTTATCTATGAAACTCCAAATTGAGCTCAGGCGCATCCAATTTCCTTGGATCATCCTTGAAAATGTCACTACAACTTGGAGTCCACCTGTGGCCAATTAAATTGTTTGGAAATTATTTAGAAAGAAACACACCTGTCAGTTGACAGTGAATGTCAGAGCAGAAACTATGCCAAGCAACTGTCTGTAGATCTCCGAGATATAATTGTGATGAGGCATAAAGCTGGGGCAGAATATAAATATGCTTTTCATCGGCAGGGACTGGGAGACTAATAAGGATAGAGGGAACAATGAATGGAGCCGAACACAGGCAAATCCTTGATGAGAACCTGCTTCAGAGTGCAAATGACATGCTGGGGTGAAGTTTTATGTTCCCAAGTACCCCTTACTTTATAATTATGTATTGTACTGACTCTTGCACAGGCTCGATGTACACTCACTGGACTAACTACACACTCACACATACTGACACTCCAACACACACACGCATATTGTTGCCACACAGGTTCCTTCACGCACGCTGCTGCTACTGTTTAATTATCTATGCAGTCACTATACCCCCTACTTACATGTACATATTACCTCAATTACATCAACTAACCCGTATCCCTACACATTGACTCGGTACCGGTACCCCTTGTATGCAGCCTCGTTATTGTTATTTTATTGGCAGTACTATTTTCCCTTAGGTTTTATTGAAAATCTGTGGAAAGACTTGTTTGCTTAACATAGCTTGAGAAAATCTACAGGGAATAATGGGAGAAAAATCCACAAATCCAGATGTGCAAATCTGATACAGACATACCCAAGTTGACTCAAAGCATTAATCGCCGCCAAAGGTGTGACACGGTCGCCAGGTGTATGATGTTTTCTCCGACACATTGGTGCGACTGGCTTCCGGGTTAAGCGGGCATTGTGTCAAGAAGCAGTGCAGCTTGGCCGGGTCGTGTTTCGGAGGACGCACAGCTCTCGACCGTCGCCTCTCGAGTCCGTACGGGAGTTGCAGCGATGAGACAAGACTAAAGCGACATCACGCTACCACGTTCCCCAAGGACACCCCCACCCACACTCAACTCAAAAGGTGGCGCACAGAATGCAAAAATATTCTTGGAAATATTTAACCTCCACACATTAACAAGTCCAATAGCTCAAATGAAAGATAAACAACTTGTTCGTCTACCCAGCAAATCAGAGTTCTAAAATGTTTTACGGCGAAAACATAGCACATATTTATGTCAAACCACCACCAAAGACACAGCTAATTTAAATAGCCATTTTGTCGAACAAAAGATGCAATCACAAACGCAGGATTAAAAGAAAAATAATTCACTAACCTTTTGAAAATCTTCATCAGATGACAGTAATAGGACATGTTACACAGTACATTTATGTTTTTTTCAATAATATGCAATTTATATCCATAAATCTCTGTTTACAATGACGACATGTTCAAAAAATGCTACAAAAATGTCCGGAGAAATTATGATAACCACCAGATAACAGCAATACACATCATAAACTTTGACTAAATATACATGTTCTACATATAGTTAGAAAGATACACTGCTTCTTAATGTAACCGCCGTGTTACATTTATTTTTAACGTTACAGAATTCGTTCACTAGGCAATAATCTGAGACGGCGCTCAGACATTAGCAATATTTCTCCGCTATGTTGGAGTCAACAGAAACACAAAATTACCACATAAATATTCCCCTACCTTTTGATGGTCTTCAATCAGAAGTCGTGGAAGGAGTCATACTTTCAAGTCTGCGTCTTTGGGTTATCAAACGTGACAAATTCCGGCTGAAATGCAGCCAAAATTCGAGGGGTTGCCCATCAAAACTTCAAAATTACATATATGTCGACTAAACTGGTCAAACTAAGTGCAGAATCAAGCTTTAGGATGTTCTAAACGCGCAACACAATTCTCAACTCGAACAGACAAACTCACATCATGTAATGATTCCTGGAAGAAAGGGAACTCCAGGCACGACGCGTGCATGAGAGTGCATGTATTTTCGCGTGACCAGAAAGTTTTTGCCCGCCAAAGGGTGAGAGAGCGCGGGATTTTCACAATGAAACGCCCTATTGAAAGGAGACATCTCGCCGAAGACATAGAAACATACACATCACAGACAAACTGAATTGGTCCACTCACACTGACAGCGTCGTGAAGAAGGCGCAGCAGCGCCTCTTCAACCTCAGGAGGCTGAAGAAATTCGGCTTGTCACCAAAAGCACTCACAAACTTCTACAGATGCACAATCGAGAGCATCCTGGCGGGCTGTATCACCGCCTGGTACGGCAACTGCTCCGCCCTCAACCGTAAGGCACTCCAGAGGGTAGTGAGGTCTGCACAACGCATCACCGGGGGCAAACTACCTGCCCTCCAGGACACCTACACCACCCGATGTTACAGGAAGGCCATAAAGATCATCAAGGACAACAACCACCCGAGCCACTGCCTGTTCACCCCGCTATCATCCAGAAGGCGAGGTCAGTACAGGTGCATCAAAGCTGGGACCGAGAGACTGAAAAACAGCTTCTATCTCAAGGCCATCAGAGTGTTAAACAGCCACCACTAACACTGAGTGGCTGCTGCCAACACACTGTCATTGACACTGACCCAACTCCAGCCACTTTAATAATGGGAATTGATGGGAAATGATGTAAATATATCACTAGCCACTTTAAACAATGCTACCTTATATAATGTCACTTACCCTACATTATTCATCTCATATGCATACGTATATACTGTACTCTATATCATCGACTGCATCCTTATGTAATACATGCATCACTAGCCACTTTAACTATGCCACTTTGTTTACTTTGTCTACATACTCATCTCATATGTATATACTGTACTCGATACCATCTACTGTATGCTGCCCTGTACCATCACTCATTCATATATCCTTATGTACATATTCTTTATCCCCTTACACTGTGTATAAGACAGTAGTTTTGGAATTGTTAGTTAGATTACTTGTTGGTTATCACTGCATTGTCGGAACTAGAAGCACAAGCATTTCGCTACACTCGCATTAACATCTGCTAACCATGTGTATGTGACAAATAAAATTTGATTTGATTTGATCTGATCCCAGATCCATAGCTGGTTGGGGAGGGTGGGTGCGATGACGTCAAAGTTGGCCCAACTTTCCTGATAACAGAGAGAGTTTGGGAGAATGGCTGCCCTGTGAGTTCTGCTTCACATACAGACATAATTTCAACGGTTTTAGAAGCTTTGGAGTGTTTTCTATTCAATAATAATTATTATATGCATATATTAGCAATTTTGGACAGATTTGTTTTCTGTTTACTATGGGCACGCAATTCCTCCAAAGGGGGCAGTATTCTGCTGAGCTCTAACTGGTTACTAACTACCAATTGGATACCACGAAATTGGGGAGAAAAAGGAGTAAAAATAAATAAAAAAACATTAGGTCTTAATTTAATAAAAAATAGAATTTAGGCTATTAACTTAAGCGCACCCGACATGCAGGCGTCCCATCTAGCCATCTGGAAATGCAAATGTGCTACGCTAAATGCTAATAGCACTCGTTAAAACTCAAACGTTCATTAAAACACACATGCAGGGTACTGAATTAAAGCTACACTCGTTGTGAATCTAGCCAACAAGTCAGATTTTTAAAATGCTTTTCGGCGAAAGCATGAGAAGCAATTATCTGATAGCATGCAACACCCCGAAATACCTGAAGGGGACGTCAACAAAATAAATAGCATAGCCGGCGCTACACAAAACGCAGAAATAAAATATTAAACATTCATTACCTTTGACGATCTTCTTTGTTGCCACTCCGAGATGTCCCATAAACATCACTATTGGGTCTTTTTTTCAATTTAAATCGGTCCATATATACCCTAAATATCGATCTATGGAAAGTGTGTGATACAGGAAAAAAGACCGTTTTTAAACGCAACATCATTTTTTAAAATTAAAAAAGTAGACGATAAACTTTCACAAAACACTTCGAAATACTTTTGTAATCCAACTTTAGGTATTAGTAAACGTTAATAATCTATCAAATTGATCACGGGGCGATGTGTAATCAATAGCTCCACGTCTTGAACTCATGGTGGAAAATTTCTCATCCAAAACATCCTGTCGGAGACCGGAAGGAATTGGCTCTCTCTTACTCGTTTGACCAAGA
The DNA here is from genome assembly GCF_021184085.1 of Oncorhynchus gorbuscha. Lineage (NCBI taxonomy): Eukaryota > Metazoa > Chordata > Actinopteri > Salmoniformes > Salmonidae > Oncorhynchus > Oncorhynchus gorbuscha. The sequence goes on along the minus strand of NC_060188.1, from coordinate 37,742,700 downwards.
AACAAAGCCCAGGCAATTGACAAGACTGGCGACATCCTGTGGAAGCTGTAGGACTTGAAATCTCAGCCCCATATAATTTGGTTTCCCATAAACAATACATGCAAGTGGCGCATTGATACTTTTTCCAGTTTTCAGTGATCAGTTTTACTAGCGCTTTTCGATGAAACACAGGCTCTGTTATAGTCACAGCCGTGATTTAACCAGTTTTAGAAACGTCAGAGTGTTTTCTATCCACACATACTAATCATATGCATATACTATATTCCTGGCATGAGTAGCAGGACGCTGAAATGTTGCGCGATTTTTAACAGAATGTTTGAAAAAGTAGGGGGTAGGCTTAACAGGTTTTAACAAAATGTGGAATAGGTCAAAGGGTATGAATACTTTCCGAAGGCATTCTATTTGATTTCAATCACTTTGATGGCACCCCTTTTGATTCGAACAAAAATGTCATACATATTTGCTCATGGTAAAAGTGGTTTTATATAATTTAAAAGGTCTCTTTTTTTTACCTTTAAAATTATTTATTTTTCTCACTTTCTTAGGGTGTAGATTAGACCCTATTTTACATCATCCGAGGTGTTTGTGTTGTGCCTGCCATTGGTTGAGACACAGCATACTCTTGAATACAGACTGGGTGTCATTTCAAATCGTAGAAATAGATTTCATACAATGGACATTCAGACCACTGCAATTTAGCTAGCACATCATTGAAATTGAAACGTCCAAATAGTTCCACAGATTGCCACTGGTCCACCCACCATTGAATGTCTGTTCTACTATCGATGTTATTATGATTTCAATAAGTTTCCTATGGGTGATTGAGAGTATAATTTAAAACTGATATTCTCATTCAAGTCAACATTCTGTCGTAGGAGATTCAGAATTTGTTGGTAACATATGTAAGACGTTTTATATTCATCAAATGTGTGTAAGTTAATTCTCATCAGAATGGTATTTTTATATAATACTGTGGCGAGGTTGCAGTTATCTGTTCTATGTCAAGACTAAGTTGCATGGGCCGCTGAGAGGTCAAAGTGTCATCATGTGTAAACATATCTATTACTCCCTACCTTTCCCAGTGGGGAAAGGAGGGTGGCAGTGTCTGGAATCATTCTATGCTCCCTCTAATGTTGTTTCTATCTTAACCTATAGCCTCATTCTCCTCTCTGTGAGTTTGTATTTAGAGTTGGTTGTATCTAAATTACAATTTGATATATGCCTGTTGATTTGGAGGACTGGTTTATGGTTCTGGGGTTTGGGAAAGGAGACAAAGCTGAACAATGAATTATGTCTATGCTGTCTGACTATGTGTGATCTTTGCTATAAAGGATCCCATTTTGCCATTGTGTGGGGACTCTCAACTTTTCATTAGAGATACTGAACTGTTGAAAGTCAAAATGCTATAGAGCTTATATAATTAAAAATGGACGTTGATAACTAACTCTGACTTGTGTGTGTGTGGTTTACTCCCATGATTTGGTAAATAGCAATTAACAATTAACAAATAACAATTCTCTGATGTGTGGACCTCCAACCATCTGTGTTGCCAGTTAATTTCTATTTCACTCCCATTTTAATACATTTATCAGCCAAAACATGGCACCCACGCTGTATTTAAGAGCATGTTGTGTCTCAACTGGTGGCGGGCACAACACAAACACCTCAGATTATGTCAAATAAGGTCTAAGCTACAACATTTGCGTAAATGAAAATAATTTACATTGAAGGTTTAAAAAATAAAAATGTTTAAGAATTTTATTTTAACAAATTGTTTTCAAGAAACTATACAAGAGTTTGCCAACTCTGTAAACTTTTCAACTATATAAAACTCAACCGTTTGTCTTTTCCAGTGATGAAGAAATGGATGGTAGGGTATGCAAAACGAGTCAACTTTGAGCCCCTCTATCTCATGAATATTTTGGCATTCAGGTCTAAAAAGTTACTTTTCAGGACCACTTCAACCATGTGCAAATATGTATGGACATTTGTTAAAATCAAAATGGGTGCGGTCAAAACGTGATTGAAATCAAATGGAATGACCCCAAAACAAACATTTCCATTTCATATATGGATGCAAATCACATTGGTTCTTTGAACACCATGAGGATGCTGCTGAAGTGTTAAATGGCTATATAACCAACATCTACCCACCCTCCCAAACCCCAAGGGTAATAACAATAAATCACCCCTTAATAACCCGTTGAAAAAGAGAAGAACTATAACAGAGGCCACTGACAGTTGTTTAAAAGACATGTCATCACCCACGACAGACTAAAGTACAATGACAGTCTGTACAGTGGCCAAAACAGTGCCTCATTAACGTCATTGTTACTGCAGTCATCACACATACCTGGGTATCATGAGGGGAAGCAGGCCCACTGGAATACTGATGACATCATGTAAAACCTCATAAATTACCAGTGGAACCCCTCTGAGATGAGTTCATGCACGGACATGAGAGAACTTCCAGGCTGGATCTAAATACAGTGTGAATGGGTCCATTGGTGGCAACCCTGGGCTCCCGAGTGGCACAGCGGTCTAAAGCTCTGCATCTCAGTGCTAGAGGCGTCACGACAGACACCCTGGTTCAAATCCAGGCTGTATCACAACCGGCTGTGATTGGGAGTCCCATAGCGCAGCGAAAAATTGGCCCTTGCGTTGGCCGTCATTGTAAATAAGAATTTGTTCTTAAGTGACTTGCTTAGTTAAATAAAAAGGTTAAAACATTTAAATTATTTAAATATTTAAATTATAAAAAAATACAAAAATGGGTCTCTCTGTACACAGGTGTGAAAAAAATTAAATGACATCCCAAAGAGTAAAGTGACTCAGGGTCTGAGATAGGAGTCATTCACTGACAGTGGGAAGCAGTTAGCCTTTACAAACAGCGAGCAGTTTTGTTTTTGGCAACAAACGCATATAGAACAAAGAAGACTCTCCAAAAGTTCAAAACCATAAATGTGGTCTGCCATTTGCAGTCTTCCAGCTGACAAGCTATTTGTTTTTGTAGCATGAGCCACACAGTAACCATGGGAAACAGCACAGACTAATGAAACAGAAAATGGCTGGGAGGCATTAGTTGGCAAAAAAAAGGAAAATAACATCTGTTTGACATGCCAGTTTTATTACGAGTGAGTGAGGCTATGACCACAATCCTGTCCCGTAAGAGGGGAACCCTGGGCGTCGCTCCAGAGCCACGAGCATAGAGTTGACCAGGGTGATGTCATGGGCTTGTCTGGGATTACACCACACCACTGGACAAGGCCACATTCAGACCCAGGGCCAGAAACCACACATACAGAGCTTTCAGAAAGTATTCACATGTTTACAAACTAATTAAAAATGAAAAGGTGAAATGTCTTGAGTCAATAAGTATTTAACCCCTTTGTTATGGCAAGCCTAAATACAGTGCATTCGGAAAGTATTCAGACCGGTTGACTTTTTCCCATCTTGCTGCGTTACAACCCTATTCTAAAACAGATTAAATTATATAAAATTTCCCATCAATCTACACATAGTATCCTATAATGACAAAGCAAATACAGGTTTTTAGAAATGTTTGCAAAGGTATAAAATTGTTTTAAAAATGAAACACCTTATTTACATAAGTATTCAGACACTTAGCTATGACACTCAAAATTGAGCTCAGGTGCATCCTGTTTCCATTGATCATCCTTGATGTTTCTACAACTTGATTGGACATGATTTGGAAAGGCACACACCTGTCTATATAAGGTCCCACAGTTGACAGTGCATGTCAGAGCAAAAACCAAGCCACGAGGTCGAAGGAATTGTCCATATAGCTCCGAGACAGGGTTGTGTCTAAGCACAAATCTGGGGAAGCATACCAAAACATTTCTGTTTCGGCTCAATTGTTTCGAGCAGGACACAATGCTCATTTCCACAAGGACGAAACTAGGAACTGCTCTTCTGATCGAATGCAGACAAAAGACCACAGTGTGAAACATTAGTTTAAACATTTTTAAAAGATCCAGCGGACGGCATTCTTTGTGACCAATATTTCCTGTGGCGTATGGGACTTTTGTCCCCATTGGGCCATGTTCTTGACAGGTCAGGCTGGAAAGTCATTCTGACATGATACATCTCACGCCACAGGTTCAATCAAGGTTGTTGGGGTTAATGAACGCCATGTTATTTGCATTTCTATGTACTTCAGAAGTAGAGAAATAGGAGTGAAACCCCAACTCAACACCCAGGAAAAGCTATTTGTGTCTGCTGAAACTTGAGTAAGGAACAACTCTTGGAGTCCCACTTAAAGATGCTACAGAGAAGTTGTGGGAGTGTTTGTCTCTCTGTTTGTCTCTCTGTCACTTTCTATATCTAAACACATAGCGGAGAGAATTCCATGCTTGCTGCGCTAAAGAGGTGGTTCTCTCAGTCACTTCCGCCATGGCCTGATAACCCAGTGTCACTGTCAAGTTGCTCGAAATAGACACAGGGCCATTCACACAGCCACTAACTTCATAAGGGAAGAACACATTTGTATATTTTAGAAGTGAATAATATATTATTTGCACCATTTGTATTTGGCAAGCATGAGATGCCTGTTTTTTCAGATATCCGTTTCAACCCAATATAAAAATGCCCTTAAGCCATCATTCATTTGGTCTCAAATATTAATAGCATACATGGTACAGAAAATGATACAGGTGGAGACAGCAGAGAGAAAACAAACATCTGTTTCTGATTTTTTTAAAGAGCGGCTGTGGAAGGAATGCAATAACTGGTTTTAGGGCACACAGTGTATTGACTACAACATCTACAGTAGGGTTTGGGTCAATTCAGAAAGTGACTGGAAATTCAATTCATGAGTTGCATTTCAATTCACTTCCTTAACTGAGGGTATGTAAAAGTGAATCGATCCCAACACTGATCTACAGGAAGTCTTAAGCTAAGTGGGAGAGATATCGAGGACTGAACCTTTGAAATATTCAAAAGTGTCTGGATCTGTGCACACATAGGCGGCAGGTAGCCTAGTTGTTAGAACGTTGGGCCAGTAACTGAAAGGTTCGTGGATCAAATCCCCGAGCTGATTGTAAATAACATTTTGTTCTTAACTGACTTGCCTAGTTAAATTTTAAAAATTAAAAATCTGCGCCAATATTACTGCATACCTCAAGCTCCTTAATTTTCTCATCTGCTGTCTTCTGTTTGTAAGTCAGCTGTGTGTTGATATCTTCTTTAGACTGCAAGATGAACCTGAGAGAGCGAGAGACGAGAGCATTAAGTCAGTGTGTGAGGTGTCTCAAAAACCCAACCCTAGGCAACAGCAGAGACTAGGGTCTGGTTTGTTTCAATGACGGACTCTTTTAGCATAGAGCGGGGGCTCCAACAGGTCAATCGCAAGCAACCAGTAGCTCGCAGCCCACATAAGAGTAGCTCGCCAAACAACTCAGAAAGTACATGCAATATTTCATGTTATCTACTGCAAACTGTCATAAACAAATCTCACAAGTATCAGACACCACAAGCTCCCGGCTACTATCTAATAAACGGAACATTGACATTATCCCACACCTGGTTAAACACTATTGGCGTAAAAAGCCAAACATAATACAATATCTGCCAATTAATTTCCAGCGATATAGCCTGTGTGTGGTGCATGCGTTTCTCTATCACTGTGCGTGTAACAGAAATACTTTCCCCAAAACCTTTTCAATTAAATGTTAAGTGCAAAGTAGGCTTACCTGGCAGAAGTATATCATGAGTAGGTATATAATTTGTATCTACCATGTTATTTGCTAACTGACATGAAATGAGCAGCAGCCGTACAGAACCATTGCTAGACCGGCACATTTCTCACTCGCTAGATGCACAATTAAAAGGCCCAGATGCGCAATTAAAGGGGAATTACGCACACAAACACACAAAAAATTGTTTTCTTCAAGACCTAAAAAAAGAAAATGGTATTCTAATGTGATTTAAGCATTGACATGGATAACTCAGAGTATACAGCTCTGGAAAAAAATTAAGAGACCACTGCAAAATTATCAGTTTCTCTGGTTTTACTTTTTATAAGTATGTGTTTGGGTAAAATTAACATTTCTGTTTTATTCTATAAACTACTGACAATATTTCTCCCAAATTCCAAATACAAATATTGTCATTTAGAGCATTTATTTGCAGAAAATGAGAACTGGTCAAAATAACAAAAAATATGCAGATGTCAAACCTCGAATAATGCAAAGAAAATAAGTTCATATTCATTTTTAAACAAAACAATACTAATAAATCTTGATCTTTGGAAGAGCTCAGAAATCAATATTTGGTGGAATAACCCTGATTTTCAATCACAGCTTTCATGCGTCTTGGCATGCTCTCCACCAGTCTTTCACATTGATGTTGGATGACTTCATGCCACTCCTGGCGCAAAAATTCAAGCAGCTCGGCTTTGTTTGATGGCTTGTGACCATCCATCTTCCTCTTGATCACATTCCAGAGGTTTCAATAGGGTTCAGGTCTGGAGATTGGGCTGGCCATAACAGGGTCTTGATCTGGTGGTCCTCCATCCACACCTTGATTGACATGGCTGTGTGGCATGGAGCATTGTCCTACTGGAAAAACCCTAGATGTCTAGTTTGCGTCAACTATTATTATCCAACGCATACAATGACATTCAAGACGATTCTGTGCTTCCGATTTTGTTTGGGGAAGTCCCTTTCCTGTTCCAGCATGACAATGCCCCCGTGCACAACACAAGGTCCATAGAGAAATGGTTTGTCCAGATCGGTGTGGAAGAACTTAACTGGTCTGCACAGAGCTCTGATCTCAACCCCATCAAATACCTTTGGGATGAATTGGAATGCCGACTGTGAGCCAGGCCTAATCGCCCAACATCAGTGCCCGACCTCACTAATGCTCATTGCTGAACGGAAGCAAGTCCCCGCAGCAATGTTCCAACATCTAGTGGAAAGCCTTCCCGGAAGAGTGGGGGCTGTTATAGCAGCAAAGGTGGGACCAACTCCATAATAAATACTATGATTTGTAATGAGATTCGACGAGCAGGTGTCCACATACTTCTGGTCATGTAGTGTATGCTTTGATTTCTAAGACATTCTAAGGTTTGTATCATTCACAACTAAAGTTCCCAAATAACAAAATTTAGCATATAGGACCTGTTTCAAATGATCCCTTTTACACTCACTTCATATGCGCACTCGCTCCATAATTGTAAAAATATCATTTATATTTCATTCAACTGAGTTCAATTATATTCTTCTTACTATAAAATCATAATATAAAATAATGTCACGGGACTGATAAGAATATCTTGTCAGCTAAATGAACATGCTAACCTATGGCAATGAACATAGCCAGATAACTAACATAACATTGGGCTCCCGAGTGGCGCAGCAGTCTAAGGCACTGCAACTCCCTGTATCACAAACGGCCGTGATTGGGAGCCCCATAGGGCAGCACATAATTGGCCCGAATTTGTTCATAATTGGCTTGCCTAGTTAAATAAATGTTAAATAAATAAATAAAATAAAAATATATATATAAAAACGAATTCTGTTCTTCTGAAATACATTTTCTTTATATCATGTTTCTTTAGAACTGACTAAAATAAATAATGGATTTATAGTGATGGTGTATATTTGGCATGACAGCGGTATTTTGCATGACAATAACTAGCTGACAATTTCATGCCCGCCACAGGCCTTGTTGGGGTTGCAAGAATTTTCAGATATGAAAATGGGGTTGTGGGCAAAAAAGTTTGGGAACCTCTGCATAAGAGTATATGACAAGATGAACAGTCATCTACAACAGTGGTTCCCAAACTGTGGGGCTTGCCCCCTAGAATTGCAAGAAAATATATTTTTAAACTGCAAAATGTTCTTTGCACCCCATGACAAAATATGTAGAATTGAAGGAAATCAGCTTTTAACCTGTAAAATTCTCTCCACCATCAAGAGTTTGTGTCATAAACAGTGCTTGTCCCCATTTGAAAAAGACATGGTGAGTTTTATAATAATAAAAATATATAACATTTAATGGTGTTACTCATAACTATTTATAACAAATGTTACATATATATGTATCTGTTATAATTCATATATAGGCTACATGAATACATACATAAGGACTACCTATGTTTCTTCATGGGAAGTGTTCTATTAGTGAAATCCAATAGTAAAGACAGAGAATACTACTCACATGCGTCCTACTCCTTCATACATGCGGGTGTTGTCTGGTAGGGTTTTTATTTCTGCATGTGTCAGGTTGGCATGTTTCTTCATGCGAGTGAGCTGGTCGATCTGAAGATCTGCCAGTTTCGCCTTTTGTTGTGTGTCAATCATTTTCGATTGCAGCTCTGCAAAGGCCTGCATGAACAAATATGACAGCATTATTTCAAACATCAGACCTGCGTTTCTATAAAAATACATATTTGAAATCGCTTGAACAGTGCTCGGTGGGTGGGGTTTACACTTTTAGGATTTTTCTATTGCAATAGGCAAGCTCAAGACTAGCAGAGTTTTAGTAAGTATTTGAAATGATGGCAAATAGTGAACCTAGGTCTGGTCAAAATGATCCCATTGTCCTATCACTGAGGAACCATCTGCTCATTATAGCTAGCGTTAGTTAGCAGGCCAGCTATAACAGCCTTGCGCTTGGACTTGTTTTAGTTTTGTTTGACTAGCTAGGTCTAATATTGGCTGATGAAAATGTAAGTGATGACTAATCGTGTCAAATCTTTCATCTAGCTAGTATATACACACCGTTGCTAGATAGCTAACCCAACTGCCACGAGCTAGCTAACTAACTGACGGCGCATGAATTCAGAAACTAAACGTTAGCGCACAAGCCATGCAGCATGACTCAATCACATCTTAAAGCTTTGATATAAATAACACATACATTTTTGGTAAACTGTTGAATCATTTCCCCGTTACACTTAACTTATTCGACCATTGTATTTGATAGAAAGAATGAAAAGAGGATTAAATGATTTACCTTCTTCAGCTCTAAATCTATGGGGGCCGCCATGTTGAACACGAGAACGTAACAACGAAACCACGCCCATAAAAGTAGCTTCCAGTTTCTGCCTTGTTCAGCCCGCCCAGAGACGTACTTTTACCATGCATCATTTTATTTGACAAATGGATTTCTGAAAAACATTTGGTTTAATGATTATGGCTGGTATAATGTCATATTTTGCCAGTATCATCAAAGCTGTAATACATGTTCTGTGTATGTGAGAGTACCATGGCCTCTACCTTTATGGTATACACATATTCAATTTGTAAGTCGCTCTAGATAAGAGCGTCTGCTAAATGACTTAAATGTAATGTAATGTATTTAGCGGATGTACCGAAATGATTATGTTTCTTGCTCCAACTATGCAGTAATATCTAACAATACAAGCAAATCTAAAAAGTAAAATAATGGAATTAATTTACATTTAAATATTAGGATGAGCCAGAATATGTGCAACATTTTTCCACATTTTGTTACGTTTACAGCCTTATTCTAAAATAGATTAAAACATTTTTCTACACACAATATCCCATAATAAGAAAGCAATTAGCTTTTAATTAACACATTTATAAAATAAAAAATGTATTAAAATAAAAAATAAAAGTATTCAGATCATTTACTCAGTACTTTGTTGAATCACCTTTGGCAGCGATTACAGCCTGGACTCTTCTTGGGTATGACGCGACAAGCTTGGCACACCTGTATTTGGGGATCTTCTCCCATTCTTCTCTGAAGACCCTCTCAAGCTCAAGTCAGGTTGGAAGAGGAGCGTCGCTGTACATCTATTTTCAGGTCTCTCTAGAGATGTTAGATCAAATTCAAGTCCGGGCTCTGGCTGGGCCACTTAAGGACATTCAGAGACTTGTCCCGAAGATACTCCTGCTTTGTCTTGGCTGTGTGCTTAGGGTCGTTGTCCTGTTGGAAGGTTAACCTTTGCCCCAGTCTGAGGTCCTGAGGGCTCTGGAGCAGGTTTCATCAAGGAGCTCTCTGTACTTTGCTCCATTCATCATTCCCTTGATCCTGACTAGTCTCCCAGTCCCTGCCGCTGAAAAACATCCCCACAGCATGATTCTGCCACCACCATGCTTCACCGTAGGGATGGTGCCAGGTTTCCTCCAGACAGACGTGACACTTGGCATTCAGGCTAAAGAGTTCAATCTTGGTTTCATCAGAACAAAGAATCTCGTTTCTCATTGTTTGAGAGTCCTTTAGGTGCCTTTTGTGGGAGCGGGCTGTCATGTGCATTTATTTGACTGAGGAGTGGCATCTGCCTGACCACTTTTCCATAAAGGCTTGATTAGTGGAGTGCTGCAGAGATGGTTGTCCTTCTGTAAGGTTCTCCCATCTCCACAGAGGAACTCTGGAGCTCTGTCAGAGTGACCTTCAGGTTCTTGGGTACCTCCCTGACCAAGGCCCTTCTCCCCTGATTGCTCCGTTTGGCTGTGTGGACAGCTCTAGGAAGAGTCTTGGTTGATCCAAATTGCTTCCATTTAAGAATGATGGAGGCCACTGTGTTCTCTTCAAATGTTATTTGTCACATGCATCAAATACAATAGGTGTAGACCTTACAGTGACGAATGTGTGTGAAAAATAACAAATAACTAAAGAGCAACAATAAAATAACAGTAACGAGGCAGTATACAGGGGGTACCGGTACAGTGTCAATGTGCCGAGGCACAGGTTAGTCGAGTTAATACAGTGGGGCAAAAAAAGTATTTAGTCAGCCACCAATTTTGCAAGTTCTCCCACTTAAAAAGATGAGAGAGGCCTGTAATTTTCATCATAGGTACACTTCAACTATGACAGACAAAATGAGAAAAAAAATCCAGAAAATCACATTTGTAGGGTTTTTATGAATTTATTTGCAAATTATGGTGTAAAATAAGTATTTGGTCACCTAGAAACAAGCAAGATTTCTGGCTCTCACAGACCTGTAACTTGTATCCTCCATAACTGCTTATGTTACACCTCCATATCTGCAGTGAAAGATGGTGGACCTAGAGCGGTGTTTCTCAAACATGAGACATACCTATGATCGGTCTTCTCACAAAAACGTCTCTAGCTTCCGTACAGTTTGACCTACAAATTTGTATGACCACTCTCTGGAAATTGGAGACCCTCGCAAACACGGTGGTATTCTAAATTTTCCTCTACATCCTCCACAAGTGTCAGGGGACTTGTCTGAAGTCAGAACCGTCTATGTGCCAACTTCTGTTTGTAAAATCCAAAATCTTTGGGCTACAAACTTGACCCCACTTGTCACAATGTTCTCCGCTTTTGCCCTACGCTTTTGCCCAATACGATTTGATTTGATTTGATTCACGGCCCCTGGGGCAAAATAAGTTTGACACCCCTGACGTAAAGTCTATCAGGCCATTATCATTGTGTAATTGAAAGACACTGTCACCAGATTCTCAGGGATGTGCATCGGCCTTCAGTTTGACCCTCTCCTCATTGTCAAAGTTGTATTCACCTTGTTTATGATACCTGATATAACAATGGATAAATACTGTAAATATGTGCCATTCGTGGACAGGACAGGTGCACAGAGTTGGTGATCCTTAAACATCTCAAACCTTCTCAAAGACAGAAACAGATACTAAGGCACACTGACCTGATGGCCATTACAATGGTCATGACTGTCAGATACAGAAAGGATACCCTTATGATGTATTTTGCATCATATTATGCTGCGTTTTGCATCATACAGGGATGATTTCTGTATTTTGAACATTACATATCTTGAAAACTTGATCACTGACGAGCAAAAGAAATCGGGACTATGCCAACAATGCACAAATTAAACAAATAACAAAAGATCATTTTTGGGTGGATTTTTTCTTTAAGCACAGGCAGCATAGAAATAGCACACATCTACCGCTTTTTATACTTGCTTTCAATGAGAATGACCCAAAAAGTAACATATTGCAGTATTTTTTTTTTACTCCGCTGTCAAGAGGGGGGCCGCTAAAATGTTTTGCTCTGACTGCATGAGTAGGTATGGATATCATTACACAGACCCAAGAGCCACTGCGGCCCCTCATGATGAGTTCAGATTTTTTTTTGTGGCCCCCACCCCATCAAAGTTGCCCATCCCTGGTCTAGAGGGTTTGTTGCATGTGTTAACTTCATGCAGGAGGGAGGAAGCCGTTGTCACGCCCTGACCTGAGTATTCTTTGTTTTCTTTATATATTTTGGTTAGGTCAGAGTGTGACATGGGTGATGTATGTGTTTTGTACTGTCTAGGGGTTTTGTAGGTTTATGTGGTTGTTTACCATCTAGGTGTTTATGTATGTTTATGGTTGCCTAGATTGGTTCTCAATTAGAGGCAGCTGTTTATCGTTGTCTCTGATTGGGAACCATATTTAGGCAGCCATCTGCTTTGGCTATTTTGTGGGTTATTGTCTATGTGATGTTGCATGTTTGCACTCAGTTTTGATAGTGGTCACGGTCGTCTTATTATTTTAGCTTTCATTAAAAATATGTATTCACATCACCCTGCGCTTATGTCTCCTCACTACGACGATTGTGACAGAATAACCCACCAACAATGGACCAGTCACATCACGGTTACAATGTTTAATGTTTCCAACATGAATGTATTGTAATGTGCAGAACAATGCCGGTCCAGTGGTTAAAGCTTGGAGAACTTTCCGGTTCATCAGCCCCATCACCTACATGTGTGGGGGATCCCAGGAATATGTCTTCGTAACTAGCTAATCCTAATATACATTGTCAGTCATTTGATCTTGACGCAAACGTGTCACAGCAATTGGTGAAGTGGTTTTGTTGATGTTTTTGTTAATGTTTATCTCAACAGCAGATGGTGAAGATGCACCACGTGAGTAGGGGTGAGAGGCCTGGACACTCAACTGGTGTGGGCCATCTCCAAGGAGACAGCCAGGCTTAGTCCAGAGGGCATGCCCTTACTATGCCACCAAAGTGCAGTCCATCACTTGGATCCAGGTAAGATGTAAATACTACTGAAATAGTATTAGATTTTTTGTCACTTATTCCATTTGGCCTTAACATGTATTCTCTCTCTGTCAGCGTGTGGCTGACAGGGTGACCAACTATGCATCTCTCCTCCGCCACGAGACGTCTGTGGATGTGACGCTTGGCTGCTACCAGGTAAATAAACGATTTCCTATGTATATAGGCTAGACATTACTGGGCATTTTTTTATATTTTTAGATTTGGTGTTTTCTAATAACGTGTGTGTGTGTGGTAAACAGGTGTGTTGTGAGCAGCAGACTGATGTCTCAGTGGTGTGCGCCACTCTCCACATGGGGCTGGATGGGCTTTTCACCTCTTCAGCGTGGTCGGAGGCTGCCTCCTTCTCTACGCTCACCACTCAGCAGTTCACTGACCCAGTGCCTGAGGGCCACAACTGCTATGAGGTCAGATGTTACACACACATACTATTGACTAGGAGCATTAAGATCCTTCCATTGACCGATTGTTTGTTATGTCATTGCACTGGGGCCTGTTGCACAAAAGTAGAATTAAGACATCCGGGATAAATGACTCAGCTGAGCTCAATGAATCCAAAACATGTGCGTCCAGGCTTAATTGGTTGCACAAAGACCAAGCCAGGATGAGCAGACACGGATTCATTAAGCCAGGTGAAACCAATCCTGGATAGGTGCGCGCTCACGGCTCACTCAAATAGACCCCGCCACAGATCACAGATTAACTGATTTACCATGGCAACTAGAGCCGCGTACTTTTCCCCGTCGGAAGCACAAATCCTCATGGAGGCATACGAGGAGGTAAAAGATATAATTAAGAAGAAAGGCAACACCGCCACAGTGATAAAGCAAAGAGAAAAAGCGTGGCAAAGTATTGCAGACCGCCTGAATGCGTAAGTAGTGCACAATTACACACTCACCGCTCCACTGAAACATCACAATTACAATTCAAATATTTAATTCACATCTCCAAAAACGCAGTTGTACTGTAATTATGAAACGGTTAAATTTTTAATTGAAATGCACTGCAGATATGAGTGAAATTGTGTAAAGTAAGTCCATCACACTGTATAAAGCTATGATAAATTATTATTAAAGCCTTACATTATTATTTAACGTTACTACGCTCAGTACGGTTTAATCTTAGCCGTTGTACTCTGCTTCTTATGTTGTCCACCGTTTTTTTTGTGTTTCTCCTGTTTTCATTAATGTAAAGCTGCTTTGACAGAATGAAACAATTGTGAAAAGTGCTATATAAATAAAATTTAATTGAATAAATAGATGAGCTATAATAATAATCACTTTAATTTATATAGCGCCTTTCAAAGGACCCAAGGTCTGTTGCTCACTGCACTGCAAAAATGTCTTACTTAGTATTTTTGTCTTGTTTTCAGTAAAAAAAAAATATCTAAAAAACATCTTGAATATTTTCTTGAGCAAAATTACCTAGGAAAATAAGCAAAAAAATCTGCCAGTGAAACGAGAACTTTTCTAAAATTAAGTGTTTATGGAAAAAGTAAACTTATTTCAAGAGAATTTATTATATTGACAGATTTTTTATTTGCTTGTTTTAAGCACACATTTACTTAAAGTTTATATTTTTTGTCTAAACTATACTTATTTTGCTAGGTCATTTAGCAAATCAAGAAAATACATCTTTATTTAAGTTTTTTGTTGTTGATATTTTTACTGAAAACAAGACAAAAATACCAAGTAATTTTTTGCAGTGTGACTCCATTAAATGTGTGTGTGTGTGTAGATTAAACATGAACGGGCCAAAACGGACATGGCAGCAGGTCAAAATCAAATACAAGAACATTCTGCAGAATGGTATGGTCCCTGACTAATATTTAACAAAGCACAAGCATATATTGTACCCAGAAGGTGCCTGCTCACACATTGTCTGTACTGTTTTAGCAGTGAAAAAGAATACCCACAGACAAGGCACGGGTGGTGGGTCACCAAAGGCTGACCTTACCCCAGCAGAGGACATGGCCTTGGAGCTAAATAAAGGCAGGCCCGTCTTAGAGGGGATCCCTGGGGGGAAAGAGACGAGCATAGGTTCCTCCCAAGATGCCACCCGCTTCATTCAAGGTATGTCCTTCCATCTCTACATGGGATACAACCACATTCATATTGAATCAATTTGGACTGTCTGACTTTGGTTTACCTATTGCCTTGCAGTGTCTGGCAGCACTGTGTTCCTGTTAGAGCCACCAGCACAAGCACCAGACGATGCTGATCCAGTGAGTACTCCATCAAAGGCATACTGTAGGCCTGGCATGTCTTGTCTACTAGCTTCAATATGAATCCGATTAAATGTGATAGGGTGAAGGCCCCAGTGCAGCAGCAACAGCACATGATGGAGACGATGATGATGAGGAGACCATCTCTCTGGATTCCAGAAGGCATGAGGTATCATGGTAAGACTGTGAAAGTACTATTTACTCTACAATGGTGAGGAGTCCTCATCAAAATCAAAAAATCTAATTTCTTTTACAGGACCCAGATGCTATACAGTGGGAAAACCAGCCTGGCAACATAGTGCGTATTAATAAAAGGACACCACATCCTGCCAAATTCCAGCTGCGCTAATTGTATTGTGTTCACAGAGCTCACAAGCTATCAGAAATTTGTATGGCAACCACCTCCGGCGCCAAATAGAACTGGCAGACATAGACATTCAGTACAAGAAGAAAAAGATGGAAAATCTTGCACTGGAGTCCGAAATAAAAAAGAGGACAATTAGGAAACTGGACCTTGAAATAAAAAAACTTGAGAGGGAGGTGAGATATGCCTTCAATGTACACTGTATGCTAACTGTAACACAAATGTATTAATCATTATTTGTATTTCCTCCCCCAGCTCCAAGAAGATGACACAGCTCAAAATAAAAATTAGGTATATTCTCGTAAAGTCAAGTGAGCCATGACATATGAGCTCTTATTGTGAGCACACAGGACGGTGGCATCTTTCTAAGTTTTTTTATTTTCCCAGCAATCAGTACAACCAAGTCATCGTTATAAGGCATCGCCCTCTTTTGCCCACCCCCCCAGCACCAGGTGTGGCCACTAGCCTATATGAAGGCCCAAAATTGTGTGTTCCTTTCTGCTCTGACAATGGCATGCCCATTCGTGCGAGATGTGGTGGATGAAGAAGCACTTGTGCTGAGGAGAGCCTTCAGGCGAGAAAGGGTCTTCAGGGACCGGTTGGACCCACTGGCCTTCCCTGACGACCATCTATATGAAAGATACAGGTTTTCTGCAGATGGCATCAGGTATCTATGCAGACTACTGGGTCCCAGGATTAAGCACCGCACTGCACGGAGCCATGCACTGAGTGTGGAGCAAATGGTTTGTGTGGCCTTGTGCTTTTTTGCTAGTGGAGCCTTCCTGTACTCAGTGGGGGATGCAGAACAGCTGAACAAGGCCACAATTTGCCGCACAATAAGGAGTGTGTGTCTGGCTATCAAAGCATTAGCAGATGTCTTCATCTCCTTCCCTGGCCACAGAAGACTCTGTGACATCAAAGAGGAGTTCTATAGGATTGCAGGTAAGAGGATCTACAAATTACAGGACAACTGTTAACACATAGTAGGATACTCATTACTTTGTGTGACAGGTTTCACCAATGTCATTGGTGCAGTGGACTGCACACACATAAGGATAAAAGCCCCCTCAGGTGCCCATGAGGCCGATTTTGTGAATAGGAAATCCTTTCACAGCATTAATGTTCAGGTGAACATAACTTTTTGATATTGTCCATTGACGAACACTCTGCATTGCCAGTGATGTGCATTGATTGGTGTAATATTCCTCATCTTATGATTTCAGATGGTCTGCAATGCTGACTGTGTGATCAGCAATGTTGTGGCAAAATGGCCTGGCTCAGTCCATGACTCCAGAATCTTTCGGGCCTCTGAAATCTATCAGTGCCTATCACAAGGTAAGCCACACAACCCCTATTTATAACCATCATGGCTGTGTCAAGAATATCACTGTTTATGAGGTAGTAATGATGAGATTTTGTGTTGACAGGTGAATTCTCTGGTGTGTTGCTGGGAGACAGGGGGTATGGCTGCCAGCCTTTTCTCCTGACACCTTTCACAGACCCCCAGGAAGCACAGCAGGCCTACAACCATGCCCATGCCAGGACCAGGGCCAGAGTTGAAATGACCTTTGGCCTCCTGAAGGCACGCATTCACTGCCTTCACAAATTAAGGGTCAGCCCTGTTAGGGCATGTGATATTACAGTGGCTTGTGCTGTCCTCCACAATGTGGCCTGCCTGAGGAAGGAGAGGGCCCCCAGAGTGCCACCAGCCATGGACTGGAACAATCCGGCAATCTTCCCTGATGACGACAGTGGTCGGCTGCTGAGGGACCAATATGTGTTGAATTATTTTAGTTAGTATGTGTGCTTTCAGTTTTGGTTAAATATGTCCTGCGGTGGCAGAGGAATTTTGGTTTTTTTTAGTTTGTTTTTTTTACGAATTTGGCCTCTTATGATGTTTGTGCGGTATACTGTGTGTAATACAAGGCTGCAGGGAGGCTACTGCATCCATTCATTTGTCTGTTCAGTTGATGTGTATGGATTTGTCCTGCATTTATTTTAGTGTGCAGACATGCAGGGTGTGTTATATACAGACCTTTGAATGTGTATGTATCATTTTGTATAATATGCTTGGATTCTGTGCTTTCCATCTTGTAGAGTCACTGACTTCAGTTTCGAACGGAGCTGATGGTTTACCTGCTTTGTTTTGTCCTTATTCAATAAAGGAACATAATGTTATACATTGTGTTTTTATATTCATATGGAATGTGTATTTGTTTATATGACAGAGTACTAGGGCCACACTGAAGAAAAAGGATAAAGTCATAAATTTATGAGGCTGGTTCTTTCTGCAGAAAAGCTACATATTGTTTTTACAGTTTTGATACTTATGACAATGTGATACTTAATATTCTGGCACATCAGCATGTCTTTGTTTATGAAACCATACTGAAGTACAATTTCACGAAATGCCCCGCATCTGTCATTTTAACAACTGTCCTCCTTTAAAACAACTGGTTACAATATTATGACTTGTCTTTTTTTTCCCTCTGTGGCCCTAATATTCTATCATTTTATATATAGTCTATGGGAAACTGTAAATTATCTAATGATAGCAACATCTAAAAATCATTTTTTATCCAAAATCATTGAAATTAATGATCACAAATGTTTAAATAATGACAGTGGGTCTAGTTATGTGATAACAATGTGAGCAGTGAAATAACTATTGGTTTCCATTTGTGGTGACTGCTGACTGACATTAGGGATGAGATTAAATAGATCCTGGAATTTAGCCTGGTTTGGAGCAGGCTAGCTCCACAGAATAAATCTCCATGGTAATTTATATCATAACATATCCTCCTGCCCCCTATCCATCTTTAGTGCAACCGGATTACGGATCAATTGAGCCAGGATCACCAAGATATCCTGGCTTAATCCCTTATCCTAGTTTTGTGCAACAGGCCCCTGGTCACTGATTTTGAATGCTTGTTTTGTTGTCGTAGGTTCTGGGAGGACCTGCTGTCTGAGGAGAGGGAGGTTCCTCTGCTAAAGTTGTCAGGATTTGGCCAGGGTTGTTCCGATTTTGGTCACTAGATGCCCCCATTGTGCTTTTTGACCCTTTTGTTTTCCCTTGTTCCCAGGTATTATTTGCACCTGTGCCTCGTTTCCCTTGATTGTATTTAAACCCTTAGTTTTCCTCAGTTCTTTGCTCTGTGTTTGAATGTTGGCACCCAGCCCCAGAAATGCTGTGAACATTTGTTGTGCCAGTTGGACTCTCGTGTGGTACTCTGTTTTTGTTGTTTATTTATTTTTGATTATCTTTTGAGGCTTTTCTGCTGTACATACCACCTTGTGGATTTACCCATTTTGACTTGGATAATTACCTTTGTTCTCTTGGAATTACTTTTGATGTTGTGGATTTATGTTATTAACTGAACTTTCCTTTTACTTTATTAAAAAGTAAAACATCCGTACCTATAACGACTTTGTGGATTACCTGAGTGACCCCTCCAAGCGGAATGACATTGAGAGGGAGCTGGCTGAGGCAAAGGTGAGTTCATTAACTCTTTCAAGTCTCTGAGTTCTTCCACATGAATGTCTTTTATACATCACAGTAGCTGATATATATGAAATCATTCCTACTTTCTCCAAATGTGTTTTCTTGTCCTATATCCATCATGTGAACATGATAGATGTCCTCTTTGAGCTGGTGCTGTTTGGGATGATGACAGCTCAGAAGTCCCTGATGGTGGTAAGTAGCATCTCACTGGTACATGTTTTGATAGCTCTCTATTAGTAGTTTCACTTAAATTCCTCTTTTCTCCTCTGTTTCTTTTAGCACCCTGGTGGGTTCGTGGAGCGTCTGTACGCTCTCCTGTATTCCTTCCTGCCGACATGGAGCCAGAGGCTGACAGATACCTGCTGCTGCTCAATGTAAGAGTAGAGAGGTTACTTCCTGTTTACTTCCATATTCATGGTTAACCAGGTTTCAATGCCATTTTAGGGGGAGTATTTCTAATTGTCTCTCCTCTTGATAAGCTAGTAACTCAGATCCATTTTCTATGTGTTGTGTGGTGTTCTCTTCAGGGCGGGCTGATGGCTCTGCTAGATGACATGTTTGACCAGCAGCAGAGTCTCTGGTCACTGAGCTCTCCAGCCTCAAAGTGGATTTATTAGCTGATTTGTGTCAAAAATGGCTTGATTTCACTTACAAAGAATGTCACATGGAAGTGATGATGTCACAATGAGGCACTTGAGTTTCTTGAGAGATCCAATGAAAGCGGAAGGAGGACATAAAGAGGACAAGAAAGTGAAAAAACGGAAACAGTATAACAGATATCAAAAATTCTATACATTTACATTACATTTAAGTCATTTAGCAGACGCTCTTATCCAGAGCGACTTACAAATTGGTGCATTCACCTTATGACATCCAGTGGAAACAACTTGATCGAGACCGTTGCGAATTTGTTGATATTGGAACTGCATTTCTAGCTTAAACGCTGTAGGAGGAGCGTCTCCTCATAATTTTGGCCCTGCAGCGTCGGCGAGTATCCTAGCCAACGGTTCCGTTTTGGAATATCAGAATTGACACTGAGAGCTGTTAGTGAAGAGCAGGTGAGGGGTTTCTTAAATCGCTCTCCCTCGAGAACGGTAGACCCAATTTTAAAAGCGTTTCCGCCCTTGAGAAGCAGAGAAGTAGAGGAAGATTTTATGCCAAACTGTTTGTGTAACTTGTTTGTTTAGTGGTCAAAACTAAATGTGTGTGTGTGTGTGTGTGTGTGCATGTATATATGTGTATATATATATATGTGTATATATGTGTGTGTGTGTACGTATATGTATACGTATATGTATATACGTATATATATATATATATGTATGTATACATACCCACACAAAAAAATCATATATATATTTAAAGAATATGTATATACATCCATATACACACATAAACATTCATACCCCAGAATAACAATCTACACTGATTTAAAATATACACATACATAATACTAAAATGCTTAGAGAAAATAGTAATAAAGTACAAATAGTAATTATATGTACGCACACCTACACATACAAAAGCACTATAGAGGGCTGGTGGGACTCTAGTCGGGAGAGAGGCCCACAGCTAGACAAAGGCAGAACGGCACAAAACATCAACTTGCTAACCAGGTGTCTGCCCCCTCCCAACCATCACCCCCAGTCCCCTGCAAGCAATAAATAAATGGTATGGTAGTAAGAGTAATGTAAGGATTGTAAAATAAATAACGAAACAAAACAAAAGTGGGGGAATATAAGTATATCCGTCCGACGGTGTCACTGATCAAACCTGGAAGTAAAAAATATGCATCGCTGAGCACAGCCGGGATGAAAGTGAATTTAACTTTAAATGAGAGCTCTGACCGCCGTCCATTGGTCTGCTCAGCGTCTTACATGCTCGGTAGCCCTTGTTGAGCCCGTTTAATACGTTTTCACCCAATATGGTATAGTAGGGATTCGAGTCCATGAGCAGACCCTAACGCACAATAACAAGGCACTCTAACCTGTACGGGGGATTGGTGTATATCCCAGGATAAACTTCTCTGCGTCCAAAACCGAGGAGAGCCAAATCTTCTCACCGGAAGGCGGGGTAATTCTTAGTTTTGCAGGGAAGAGTAAGGCTGGGCGAAGATGGAGTTTGTAGACTTTGGTCATGACATCTCTGTAGTCAGCGCGATGCTTTGTCACATCGGGCGCATAGTCCTCATAGACACGGAATGGATGCCCTTTATGTGACAGGTTGCCCCTCATTCGAGCTTCACGCAGGATAAGATCCTTGGTCTTGAAACTGTGACAACAGATGATTACTGGTTGCCCCTCATTCGAGCTTCACGCAGGACAAGATCCTTGGTCTTGAAACTGTGACAACAGATGATTACTGGGCGAGGACGTTGGCCCGGTCCAGGCACTGGGACAAGGGAGCGATGTGCGCGGTCCAGCTGGGGATCCGAATCCAAAACATCCAATCCCATTGCATCCTTCGCCCCACCGAAGAAGTCGCCTCTATCCCCTCTGCCAGACCAACAACGCGAAGGTTATTAAGTCTGGATCGGCCCTCCAGGTCCACCACTTTCATAGAAAGCCTCTGCACAGTATCCTGCAATGACGTGCATAGCTTCTCTAACTCGTCGATCCTACCAGCGTTGAATTCAGAAGCTTTCTCAAGGTCCACAATACTCTGGCCATGCGAAGCAACCATTCGAATGATGCTCTAGATTGGTGTCCAGTTCAGCAATAGTGGCCTTAAGATCCTCAGCTATAGCATCACGTAGCTCCCCCAAAGGGTAAGTTCTGTAAGTGTCACGTTGTTGCATGTGCCTCCCGCCATGTCTGTCTCGTTGTTTAGCGGGGAGTAGGCCTCCGCTGTGGATTTATTGTCCTTTGGTCACTTATTACTCGGCATTTTCAAATAAAAAGTTACAATATTGTTTTAGAAAGAATCGTGTGTTGTAAAAAGTGCCATAAAGTAGGTTAAATTAGATTATTCCGCAAAAAAAGTTGCAGGAGCCTCTCACGCACAGCTGTTCACTCCAACATGCTAGCTCCGCCTCCCAGCACCACACTTTTTCACTCCATCCTTGCTGAGTGTGTGTGTGTGAGCTTCTTCTTTGACATCTTCTGGGGGAAATGACTGATTTACAGTTTAGGAGGGTTACCTAGTCACACATATGAAGTTTTGGAAAGATGTTACTTTTTTAACCCTTCAAAACAGACAGTGTTACCCAATTAAAGGCACTTCCGGTTGGCACAGGAAGCTATACGTAAACGCATATCTTGCTTGGGGTATTCTCTTACAGAATCCTGAGTTTAAAGTCTTTATGTTAAAAATTGACTGATCTACACATGGTTGAATGCAGTCATTTTCACATTTGCAGGTTATGTGCATTAAAATACCTTTTGGGTGAATTTTAAACACTTCTGGTTGCTCCAGGAAGCTTAGATTCGACACAGGTAGACCTCATAGTGGTCTGATGGACTGTCATAGAAGACAGGTTCATAAGACATTCATAACCCACATAGGCTTCAGGTTGAATTTAGAGGTGCAGGCAATGTATTCCTATGGGGAGAGAAGTCAATGCAAACTGTTTGAAGTAAACACCTTTTAACTGCTAAGGGTTGATGCCACACGGTCAAGGTTAGGCTTGCACGGATCGGGAGGACCTCAGGAACGTACCTGAGGTCGAATTGTGCTTCTCACCCTAGCAGTTCCCTCACTGTCACCCAAAACCTATGACATTTAGGGCTAGGCTTCATTTTGGGCCTACTTTTTCTCATGGTCGCTGCGCTCAGACCGAGCGAGCTACGGTCAAGCGGGATATCTCGTTGAACTCTGCACGGCCTAGAGATTATGTTTATGCCATTGCCTGCTCTCTGTGTCTTTTGAGCACCACACTTTTTCACTCCATCCTTGCTGTTTGTGTGTGTGAGAGTTTTTCTTTGACATCTGCTGGGGGAAATGACTGATTTACAGTTTAGGAGGGTTACCTAGTGTCTTCTCTCTCTCTCTCTCTCTCTCTTTCTCTCTTTTTCTCTTTTTTCTCTCTTTTTTTCTCTTGCTCTTTTTTGCTCTCTTTTTCGTGAAAATGGTTTAAAATTATTTTTGTGGTCCTTTCCAGAATGTCGCCAATTCGGCATGTCAGGGGTCACTGTTTTTAAGTCACGAAAAAATAAATTTCAAAAATCACTTTTTTGTGAAAATGGTTTAAAATGATTTTTGGGGTCCTTTCCAGAATGTCGCCAATTCGGCATGTCCGGGGTCACCGTTTTTAAGTCCCGAAAAAAAAAAAAAAAAAATTCACTTTTTTGTGAAAATGGTTAAATTATTTTCGGGGTCCTTTCCAGAATGGCGCAAATTCGGCATGTCCGGGGTCACCGTTTTTAAGGCCCGAAATTTTTTTTTTCACTTTTTTGTGGAAAATGGTTAAATATTTTCGGGGTCCTTTCCAGAATGGTGCAAATTCGGCATGTCCGGGGTCACAGTTTTTAAGTCCCGAAAAAAAAAAAAAAAAAAAATTCACTTTTTTGTGAAAATGGTTAAAATATTTTCGGGGTCCTTTCCAGAATGGCGCAAATTCGGCATGTCCGGGGTCACCGTTTTTAAGTCCCGAAAAAAAAATAATAATAAATAAAAAACACTTTTTTGTGAAAATGGTTAAATTATTTTCGGGGTCCTTTCCAGAATGGCGCAAATTCGGCATGTCCGGGTCAACGTTTTTAAGTCCCGAAAAAAAAAAGAAATTCACTTTTTTGTTTAAAATGGTTAAAAATTATTTTCGGGGTCCTTTCCAGAATGGCGCAAATTCGGCATGTCCGGGGTCACCGTTTTTAAGTACCGAAAAAAAAAATATATAATAATAATAATTCAATTTCTTGTGAAAATGGTTAAAAAATATTTTCGGGGTCCTTTCCAGAATGGCGCAAATTCGGCATGTCCGGAGTCACCGTTTTTAAGTCCCGAAAAAAAAAAAAAAAAAAAATCACTTTCTTGTGAAAATGGTTAAATTATTTTCGGGGTCCTTTCCAGAATGGCGCAAATTAGGCATGTCCGGGGTCACCGTTTTTAAGTCCCGAAAAAAAAAAAAAAAAAACACTTTGTGAAAATGGTTCAATTATTTTCGGGGTCCTTTCCAGAATGGCGCAAATTCGGCATGTCCGGGGTCACAGTTTTTAATCCCGAAAAAAAAAAAAAAATCCCTTTTTGAAAATGGTTCAATTATTTTCCGGGTCCTTTCCAGAATGACGCAAATTCGTTATGTCCGGGGTCACCGTTTTTACGTCCCGGAAAAAAAATCACTTTTTTGTGAAAATGGTTAAAAATTATTTTCGGGGTCCTTTCCAGAATGCTGCAAATTCGGCATGTCCGGGGTCACCGTTTTTAAGTCCCGATCTGTCCAACTTATCACCGTATCGCCTCTAAAATGTAAATAAAACACTATAAAGAGTTTATATAATGTGTCATTACATACCTATATGAACGTTTGTGTCGAATTTGAATTGGGTTTTTAGGGCGGTGCTAAAGTGATCTTAGAAGGAAACAGCGGCTTTGAGAATGATGATCGCATGCAATGATGACGCAAAAATATGACTAGGTATCCCCTCATTACCCCAGTCACTGCCCATTTCTTGTTTTTAAACGATGAGAGAAGTGCTACACCTGGTGGAGAAAGATTGTAAGACAGAAATAGTTGCTTTATGCGTGCTGTAAGTTACGACATCACACATCAAGATGTGACAGAGGGTCAGTTCTCAACTTTTCTCCAATACTATAGAGCCATTACAATGTCAATCAACACCTGAATAGAAACCTAGTTCACACCCCCGATTTTGACGTCAACACAGTCGCTACAGTCCCATTAGTTTTCTTTGTAGCCTGGTTTGAATGTTGCAGTTGCACACATTTTTTTTATTTTTTTATTTCACCTTTATTTAACCAGGTAGGCTAGTTGAGAACAAGTTCTCATTTGCAACTGCGACCTGGCCAAGATAAAGCATAGCAGTGTGTACAGACAACACAGAGTTACACATGGAGTAAACAATTAACAAGTCAATAACACAGTAGAAAAAAAGAGTCTATATACATTGTGTGCAAAAAGCATGAGGTAGGCAAATAATTACAATTTTTTCAGATTAACACTGGAATGATAAATGATCAGATGGTTATGTACAGGTAGAGATATTGGTGTGCAAAAAAGCAGAAAAGTAAATAAATAAAAACAGTATGGGGATGAGGTAGGTAAAATTGGGTGGGCTATTTACCGATAGACTATGTACAGCTGCAGCGATCGGTTAGCTGCTCGGATAGCTGATGTTTGAAGTTGGTGAGGGAGATAAAAGTCTCCAACTTCAGCGATTTTTGCAATTCGTTCCAGTCACAGGCAGCAGAGAACTGGAACGAAAGGCGGCCAAATGAGGTGTTGGATTTAGGGATGATCAGGGAAATACACCTGCTGGAGAGCGTGCTACGGGTGGGTGTTGCCATCGTGACCAGTGAACTGTGATAACGCGGATCTTTACCTAGCATGGACTTGTAGATGACCTGGAGCCAGTGGGTCTGGCGATGAATATGTAGCGAGGGCCAGCCGACTAGAGCATACAGGTCGGAGTGGTGGGTGGTATAAGGTGCTTTAGTAACAAAACGGATGGCACTGTGGTAAACTGCATCCAGTTTGCTGAGTAGAGTGTTGGAAGCTATTTTGTAGATGACGTCGCCAAAGTCGAGGATCGGTAGGATAGTCAGTTTTACTAGGGTAAGTTTGGCGGCGTGAGTGAAGGAGGCTTTATTGCGGAATAGAAAGCAAACTCTAGATTTGATTTTAGATTGGAGATGTTTGATACGAGTCTGGAAGGAGAGTTTACAGTCTAGGAGAGTTTACATATTCTAGGTCGGAACCATCCAGGGTGGTGATGCTAGTCGGGCGTGCGGGTGCAGGCAGCGAACGGTTGAAAAGCATGCATTTGGTTTTACTAGCGTTTAAGAGCAGTTGGAGGCCACGGAAGGAGTGTTGTATGGCAATGACGCTCGTTTGGAGGTTAGATAGCACAGTGTCCAAGGACGGGCCGGAAGTATACAGAATGGTGTCGTCTGCGTAGAGGTGGATCAGGGAATCGCCTGCAGCAAGAGCAACATCGTTGATATATACATAGAAAAGAGTCGGCCCGAGAATTGAACACTGTGGCACCACCATTGAGACTGCCAGAGGACCGGACAGCATGCCCTCCATTTGACACACTGAACTCTGTCTGCAAAGTAGTTGGTGAACCAGGCAAGGCAGTCATCAGAAAAACCGAGGCTACTGAGTCTGCCGATAAGAATATGGTGATTGACAGAGTCGAAAGCCTTGGCAAGGTCAATGAAGATGGCTGCACAGTACTGTCTTTTATCGATGGCGGTTATGATATCGTTTAGTACCTTCAGCATGGCTGAGGTGCACCTGTGACCGGCTCGGAAACCAGATTGCACAGCTGAGAGGGTACGGTGGGATTCGAGATGGTCAGTGACCTGTTTGTTGACTTGGCTTTCGAAGACCTTAGATAGGCAGGGCAGGATGGATATAGGTCTGTAACAGTTTGGGTCCAGGGTGTCTCCCCCTTTGAAGAGGGGGATGACTGCAGCAGCTTTCCAATCCTTGGGGATCTCAGACGATATGAAAGAGAGGTTGAACAGGCTGGTAATAGGGGTTGCGACAATGGCAGCGGATAGTTTCAGAAATAGAGGGGCCAGATTGTCAAGCCCAGTTGATTTGTACGGGTCCAGGTTTTGCAGCCCTTTCAGAACATCTGCTATCTGGATTTGGGTAAAGGAGAACCTGGAGAGGCTTGGGCGAGTAGCTGCGGGGGGGGGGAGCTGTTGGCCGAGGTTGGAGTATCCAGGCGGAATGCATGGCCAGCCGTCGAGAAATGCTTGAAGTTTTCGATAATCATGGATTTATCGGTGGTGACCGTGTTACCTAGCCTCAGTGCAGTGGGCAGCTGGGCGGAGGTGCTCTTGTTATCCATGGACTTCAGTGTCCCAGAACTTTTTGGAGTTAGAGCTACAGGATGCAAATTTCTGCCTGAAGAAGCTGGCCTTTGCTTTCCTGACTGACTGCGTGTATTGGTTCCTGACTTCCCTGAACAGTTGCATATCGTGGGGACTATTCGATGCTATTGCAGTCTGCCACAGGATGTTTGTGCTGGTCGAGGGCAGTCAGGTCTGGAGTGAACCAAGGGCTATATCTGTTCTTAGTTCTGCATTTTTTGAACGGAGCATGCTTACCTAAAATGGTGAGGAAGTTACTTTTAAAGAATGACCAGGCAACCTCAACTGACGGGATGAGGTCAATGTCCTTCCAGGATACCCAGGCCAGGTCGATTAGAAAGGCCTGCTCACAGAAGTGTTTTAGGGAGCATTTGACAGTGATGAGGGGTGGTCATTTGACTGCGGATCCGTAGCGGATACAGGCAATGAGGCAGTGATCGCTGAGATCCTGGTTGAAGACAGCGGAGGTGTATTTGGAGGGCCAGTTGGTCAGGATGATGTCTATGAGGGTGCCCTTGTTTACAGATTTAGGTTTGTACCTGGTGGGTTCCTTGATTTGTGTGAGATTGAGGGCATCTAGCTTAGATTGTTGAACTGCTGGGGTGTTAAGCATATCCCATTTTAGGTCACCTAACAGAACAAACTCTGCAGCTAGATGGGGGGGCAATCAATTCACAAATGGTGTCCAGGGCACAGCTGGGAGCTGAGGGGGGTCGGTAGCAGGCAGCAACAGTGAGAGACTTATTTCTAGAGAGAGTAATTTTTAAAATTAGTAGTTCGAACTGTTTGGGTATGGACCTGGAAAGTATGACATTACTTTGCAGGCTCTCTCTGCAGTAGACTGCAACTCCTCCCCCTTTAGCAGTTCTATCTTGACCGAAAATGTTATAGTTAGGTATGGAAATCTCAGAATGTTTGGTGGCCTTCCTGAGCCAGGATTCAGACACGGCAAGGCCAATCAGGCTTTGCAGAGTGTGCTAAAGCAGTGAGTAAAACAAACAAGCATGAAACCAAGGCTTTTTCGATCACAGAAGTCAACAAATGAGGGTGCCTGGGGACATACAGGGCCTGGGTTTACCTCCACATCACCCTCGGAACAGAGGAGGAGTATTAATGAGGGTGCGGCTAAAGGCTATCAAAACTGGTCGCCTAGAGCGTTGGGGACAAAGAATAAAAGGAGCAGATTTCTGGACATGGTAGAATATATTCAGGGCATAATGCGCAGACAGGGGTATGGTGGGGTGTGGGTACAGCGGAGGTAAGCCCAGGCACTGGGTGATGATAAGAGGTTGTATCTCTGAACATGCTGGTTGTAATGGGTGAGGTCACCGCATGTGTGGGAGGTGGGACAAAGGAGGTATCAGGGGTATGAAGAGTGGAACTAGGAGCTCCATTGTAAACTAAAACAATGATAAATAACCTGAACAACAGTATACAAGGCATATTGACATTTGAGAGAGACATACAGCGAGGCATACAGTAATCACAGGTGTTGATTGGGAGAGCTAGCTAAACCAGTAGGTGAGACAACAGCTAATGAGCTAGCACAACAACAGCAGGTAAAATGGCGTTGACTAGGCAGAGAGGGTCGGATTAACTACACAGAGAGCCTGAGTGCGGCTGGGGCCGACAGATAAAACATAAACAAATAGAATGGAGGACCATAATTAATGGACAGTCCAGCAGGCATCAGCTATGTAGCCAAGTGAGTTCTAAATTGAGCAGCTGCTGAAAAATGAGCTCCTGTATATATTGAGATTTAAATGTTTTTTTAGAGTGAAGTACATCGAAAAAATCAAGAGAAAACTGCAAGACTCAATAGAAGACAAAACAAGGAACAAACCAAAAAAGACAGGCTTTTGAAAAATTAACTATTTTTCATAAAATTGTACAGTTATCTTAGCTAGCTGAATTGCTAGCAGAATTGTTTACTTGTTGCTAAGCAGTTGCTAGGGACTCTCCTGGAAGAAGCTAGCTAGCTTACAAAGAATAACAACAAAAAATATCTAGTTAACAGAAGAAAGGAAGACAAAATAAGGACAAAAGAAGGACAGAAGAAAAAGGAAAAGAAAGAGGACAAAGTGAAACAGTCAGCACTTCTATTGCAACTTCGTATTTCGTCGTCCTAACGTATTTCGTCGTCCTAACGTATTTCGTCCCCCCCCCCCCCCCCCTTTAAGACTTAGATGCACTATTGTAAAGTGGCTGTTCCACTGGATGTCATAAGGTGAATGCACCAATTTGTAAGTCGCTCTGGATAAGAGCGTCTGCTAAATGACTTAAATGTAAAATGTAAAAATGTAGTCTACACTGCTATCTGCCCAGCAGCTAGCCAGCTAGCATACGTCCACCGTCTACCGAATAGCAGCACTGTAGAAACTATTACACTCAACTGAACGACTTGATTAGTGTAGTGTTAGCTAGCTACATAGTTGTCTTTGCTGTCTTCGTATCCAAGATAATTGTGTAGTTTAGAGTGTGTAGTCTTAGAGTGATTATCTTAATTTACCGAGGTTAGCTAGCCAGCTATTTGTCGTCCTTAACTTAGGAGACACTGCTAGCTAGCCAACAGCTAGCCAACGTCTACTGAATAGAACTTCCGCACTCAACAACCCGGTCGCATTCCGCTTCGCTCCACAGGTAGTATCACATTTTTCATTTCATTTCATTACAGCACAACGGTTTGATTTATTTGATCGTAGCTAGCTACATAGCTAGCTACATAGCCATCTGTGTAGCAAAGATAATTGTGTAGTCTAGAGCGATTTTCTAGGTTAGCTAGCCAGCTATTGTCGTTCTTTTAACGCAACGTAACGTAATCAACACTGCTAGCTAGCCAGCTAGCCCCCGAATAGCTGCACTGTAGAAACTATTACACTCAACGGAACGACTTGATTAGTGTAGTGTCAACAACGCAGTCACTGCCAGCTAGCCTACAAAGTCAACAACGCAGCTAGCCTACTTCAGCAGTACTGTATCATTTGAATCATTTTAGTCAATAAGATTCTTGCTACGTAAGCTTAACTTTCTGAACATTCGAGACGTGTAGTCCACTTGTCATTCCAATCTCCTTGCATTAGCGTAGCCTCTTCTGTAGTTTGTCAACTATGTGTCTGTCTATCCCTGTTCTCTCCTCTCTGCACAGACCATACAAACGCTCCACACCGCGTGGCCGCTGCCACCCTAATCTGGTGGTCCCAGCGCGCACGACCCACGTGGAGTTCCAGGTCTCCGGTAGCCTCTGGAACTGCCGATCTGCAGCCAACCATGCAGAGTTCATCTCAGCCTATGCCTCCCTCCAGTCCCTCGACTTCTTGGCACTGACAGAAACATGGATCACCACAGATAACACTGCTACTCCTACTGCTCTCTCTTCGTCCGCCCACGTGTTCTCGCACACCCCGAGAGCTTCTGGTCAGCGGGGTGGTGGCATCGGGATCCTTATCTCTCCCAAGTGGTCATTCTCTCTTTCTCCCCTTACCCATCTGTCTATCGCCTCCTTTGAATTTCATGCTGTCACAGTTACCAGCCCTTTCAAGCTTAACATCCTTATCATTTATCGCCCTCCAGGTCCCCTCTGAGAGTTCATCAATGAGCTTGATGCCTTGATAAGCTCCTTTCCTGAGGACGGCTCACCTCTCACAGTTCTGGGCGACTTTAACCTCCCCACGTCTACCTTTGACTCATTCCTCTCTGCCTCCTTCTTTCCACTCCTCTCCTCTTTTGACCTCACCCTCTCACCTTCCCCCTACTCACAAGGCAGGCAATACGCTCGACCTCATCTTTACTAGATGCTGTTTTTCCACTAACCTCATTGCAACTCCCCTCCAAGTCTCCGACCACTACCTTGTATCCTTTTCCCTCTCGCTCTCATCCAACACTTCCCACACTGCCCCTACTCGGATGGTATCGCGCCGTCCCAACCTTCGCCCTCTCTCCCCCGCTACTCTCTCCTCTTCCATCCTATCATCTCTTCCCTCTGCTCAAACCTTCTCCAACCTATCTCCTGATTCTGCCTCCTCAACCCTCCTCTCCTCCCTTTCTGCATCCTTTGACTCTCTATGTCCCCTATCTTCCAGGCCGGCTCGGTCCTCCCCTCCCGCTCCGTGGCTTGACGACTCATTGCGAGCTCACAGAACAGGGCTCCGGGCAGCCGAGCGGAAATGGAGGAAAACTCGCCTCCCTGCGGACCTGGCATCCTTTCACTCCCTCCTCTCTACATTTTCCTCCTCTGTCTCTGCTGCTAAAGCCACTTTCTACCACTCTAAATTCCAAGCATCTGCCTCTAACCCTAGGAAGCTCTTTGCCACCTTCTCCTCCCTCCTGAATCCTCCCCCTCCCTCTCTGCAGATGACTTCGTCAACCATTTTGAAAAGAAGGTCGACGACATCCGATCCTCGTTTGCTAAGTCAAACGACACCGCTGGTTCTGCTCACACTGCCCTACCCTGTGCTCTGACCTCTTTCTCCCCTCTCTCTCCAGATGAAATCTCGCGTCTTGTGACGGCCGGCCGCCCAACAACCTGCCCGCTCGACCCTATCCCCTTCTCTCTTCTCCAGACCATTTCCGGAGACCTTCTCCCTTACCTCACCTCGCTCATCAACTTATCCCTGACCGCTGGCTACGTCCCTTCCGTCTTCAAGAGAGCGAGAGTTGCACCCCTTCTGAAAAAACCTACACTCGATCCCTCCGATGTCAACAACTACAGACCAGTATCCCTTTCTTTTCTCTCCAAAACTCTTGAACGTGCCGTCCTTGGCCAGCTCTCCCGCTATCTCTCTGAATGACCTTCTTGATCCAAATCAGTCAGGTTTCAAGACTAGTCATTCAACTGAGACTGCTCTCCTCTGTATCACGGAGGCGCTCCGCACCGCTAAAGCTAACTCTCTCTCCTCTCATCCTTCTAGACCTATCGGCTGCTTTCGATACTGTGAACCATCAGATCCTCCTCTCCACCCTCTCCGAGTTGGGCATCTCCGGCGCGGCCCACGCTTGGATTGCGGCCTACCTGACAGGTCGCTCCTACCAGGTGGCGTGGCGAGAATCTGTCTCCTCACCACGCGCTCTCACCACTGGTGTCCCCCAGGGCTCTGTTCTAGGCCCTCTCCTATTCTCGCTATACACTTGGCTCTGTCATAACCTCACATGGTCTCTCCTATCATTGCTATGTAGACGACACACAATTAATCTTCTCCTTTCCCCCTTCTGATGACCAGGTGGCGAATCTCATCTCTGCATGTCTGGCAGACATATCAGTGTGGATGACGGATCACCACCTCAAGCTGAACTTCGGCAAGACGGAGCTGCTCTTCCTCCCGGGGAAGGACTGCCCGTTCCATGATCTCGCCATCACGGTTGACAACTCCATTGTGTCCTCCTCCCAGAGCGCTAAGAACCTTGGCGTGATCCTGGACAACACCCTGTCGTTCTCAACCAACATCAAGGAGGTGGCCCGTTCCTGTAGGTTCATGCTCTACAACATCCGCAGAGTACGACCCTGCCTCACACAGGAAGCGGCGCAGGTCCTAATCCAGGCACTTGTCATCTCCCGTCTGGATTACTGCAACTCGCTGTTGGCTGGGCTCCCTGCCTGTGCCATTAAACCCCTACAACTCATCCAGAACGCCGCAGCCCGTCTAGTGTTCAACCTTCCCAAGTTCTTTCACGTCACCCCGCTCCTCCGCTCTCTCCACCGGCTTCCAGTTGAAGCTCGCATCCGCTACAAGACCATGGTGCTTGCCTACGGAGCTGTGAGGGGAACGGCACCTCAGTACCTCCAGGCTCTGATCAGGCCCTACACCCAAATAAGGGCACTGCGTTCATCCACCTCTGGCCTGCTCGCCTCCCTACCACTGAGGAAGTACAGTTCCCGCTCAGCCCAGTCAAAACTGTTCGCTGCTCTGGCTCCCCAATGGTGGATCAAACTCCCTCACGACGCCAGGACAGCGGAGTCAATCACCACCTTCCGGAGACACCTGAAACCCCACCTTTTAAGGAATACCTAGGATAGGATAAAGTAATCCTTCTCACCCCCCTCCCCCCCCCTAAAATATTTAGATGCACCTCTTTAAGGAATACCTAGGATAGGATAAAGTAATCCTTCTCACAGATTGGCCCCTACAGTTGTGCATCCCCCCTTAAAATATTTAGATGCAATATTGTAAAGTGGCTGTTCCACTGGATGTCATAAGGTGAATGCAGGAAACCAAGGAGCTTTGTAGGGAATAGGCTGAACGCCGTATTTCCATCGCCTTTTCAGTGGAAATGCAATGAGATAACAAACATGGGAGGAACAAAACAAAGCAGTCATAGCGCTTCAGGGGGAAGAAATAATTGCCATTGCCATTTCACAGCAACTCCTTAATGCCTTTCTCTATCCAAGCCATTTTGAAAAAAAAAAAAAAAAAAAAAAGAGTACAGTGGACACTTGGCAGATTTCGACGACTGCTTCTCGAACACTGCGTGTTGGAAAATATTTGGGAAAATTGATACTGGTTCGGAGGACTTTCCCGCATCGTGTAGAAGTGACGAGGGGGCTTGCATGGTCAGCGATCAGAAAAGTTACGACTCCGATTCAGGTCTCAGTGATGACAATGACAGCAAGGCCCTGGCCGTTTGTAAGTCAGAGAAAAACAGGGATCCTGTTTCAGACGTTCTGGAAGAAAGTTTGCAGGACGAAACGGCCCATGAATGCACGTCTGTCGATAACGCACAAGGTCTTAGAGACTGTGAACCTAGTGTTTCGGGTAAGTTAATGCTTTGATATTTTTAGTGAGATACCGGATAATAGTCTAGTATTCTAAAAATACTTTATGCAGAACATCCAAGTCCAAGGCCTTTTGCCTCTTGGTAGGCCGTCATTGTAAATAAGAATTTGTTCTTAACTGACTTGACTAGTTAAATAAAGGTTCAATAAAGAATACCTTTACAAAAAATAGCAGTTTTGAAACTGCAGCAAAAGTGCAGTAACTGCAGTCCACCGAGGTATTTTGGACACAGTAATTGCAGAATGACTGCAGTTATACTGCGCTGAATTTTTTTCTCAGCAGGGATAATTTTGTGGCTATAGCCTATGCGATGATAAACATGCTATTCTACTCGCAAGATGCAATGCCTTTATGCACGAGGCAGCGGGATGTTATGCCATGGCGCCTTATTGCAATGTATATATATATGTCATTAACGTATTAATATGGCCATGATAGTGTGGTTTATGAAGGTGTGAGGTTTGTTTTCAGACAGGCTTAGATACATTTTCCATCTTGTTGTGCACTATATCTTCTTTCAGATTCCAACAACGTAGACTATGCCAGTCGTGATAACACATTTTTTTTTGCATTATAAGGCACAGGACCCTACAGCGTTCACAGAGCGCGTTGTACATCAACATGTCAGTCGAAACCGGTCCAGAATCGCTCAAAGTCTGGTATGGGTGATTTAACATCTAAGAAGCTAAGGAGGAAAAGGGAGAGAACGTAAGCCTATGTTACACCCTAATTCTCAGCTATGAAGGCAGAGGCTAACATGTGTCTGAGCACAAACCGAGCATTCGATCTACCAATGGAATTTCAGACCAAAATATGTAGCCTGCCCAACAACTGTGGCTTGTTTTTGATGCAGATAGAAAATAAGGCTACTGACTTTTAGAACCAAAACGAATTTAAATCTCGATACTATTTCGGTTAGATACTTTTTTGAGGCCGATAAATAAACAAACAATATTTGCTCATAAATAGTATTTTTCAACATATCTCACAGACCTAACCAACAGAAATGGTCCCAAGCACAAAGGTAATTTTAAAACGTATTCTTCCACAAAGTTACAAATATCTTATCAACTACTTTGCGTGTAGCCTATATCTGATACAGCCTGCAGATATTCCTACATACCAACCACATAATCATATAGCATCCCATAAAGTCACAATTCCACAGAATGGGCCTCTTGTTAGCCATCTTGCGATGTGACAAACGATAACATCCACGAGGTGATGGGACTGCACTCAATGCACGTCTATAGCCCTACAGCCTATCCCTCACACACAGTTCGGTTTTATTTCTATGTTATTTGAAAATAAACGAGAAATATTTCATTTGTTAGATTGACGTCATTTTCGTTACACTAAGCGAAATATCCCTCTGGGCACAGACGTCTGTTCAAAGTCTAGTTTTTATTGGAGTTGTCAACTAACGTGAATTCAACGTAAAGTCAACCAAAAAATGTCACCATGCCATTAGATTTAGGTAAAACGTTTGGGTGAAAAAAATACCAAATTCCTTCACATCGATGTCTTTTTGCGTTTACTTTTTTGTTGTTGAAATGACGTGGGAACAAAGTTGATTAAATCATTTTTTGCCCAGTGGGATATCTCTCTAGCCAAGGCTGTATATGCCCGCTAGTGGGAGGCTGGCGTGCAACGCAGGAGTTTTCCTGGAAGTGACAATCCGTTTTTGGGACATGCATAATTAGAGCGTAATTGGTTGGCTAGGTGTAAATCTGCAAATGGCTGGCGCGAATGGCCCATGTCGTGCGCATGAATCAGACAAACTCAGAATCTTAAAAAAAAAGTAAAATCATGCCGTAGCCTACGTTTAAATGATTTGAATGTACGTTGTAGTGGCTTCCTTTCGTCTTTACCATAGCCACTGCCCAAGCCTGAAGCGGGGTTGTTTCGTACGCATACAGTCAAGGTTTCCAAACGGCCAAACATTCCATGACATCCAGGGATATGGTGCAACAAATAATGTTTATTCTTCTTATATCTAACAAATAAATGAGTCTCCAATCAACTTAAAGCACAAAATACTTGATATGGAAAATACATATTATGACCTGTATGTCTGTCTGTATGTCTGTATGTCTGTATGGTCAAAAAACTATACCGCTCCCGCATCTAGCAAGGACTCCCTCCCGAAGGCCCAACTTCCTGCCTTTATCCTAACACACTTACCACAATACAATGAATAGGCAAGAGGGGGGGCCAAAAACTAAGTTACACTAACAACAAATGAATATATCTCAATCAGGTAAATATAAATCATAAAAGGTACGTACCTAATATTTCATCATTTACATTAATATATTTACACAAATATACATGGAGCTCCATATGTTCGGTCTTTTATACAAATATGTCCAAATCGGCTCTAACATACCGGCCCCTAATTGTTGACTGCACTGAATGCACAACAATTACTTTCAAACGTAGAGCCAATACACAAAACATTCTATACCAGGTACCATATAGGAAAAAAGTCCATAGATCTCAGTCTGAGTTGAAGTGTAAAGATGTTCAACTTCCAAAAATGTCAAGAGTTTGACGTCCAAAAATGTATGACATCAAAGAATGTCAACGAATCAGAGGTGCACGTGATTCTAAGATGGAGCACTGTGTGTGTGTGTCACTCCGTCACCTCAAGGAGCAGACAGAGTTTGTTGATAGGTCTCTGTAAGATATTGGTCTTAGTCTTAACCATTTACTTTATTTTACCTTTATTTAACCAGGCAAGTCAGT
This sequence comes from Oncorhynchus gorbuscha, assembly GCF_021184085.1. Taxonomy (NCBI): domain Eukaryota; kingdom Metazoa; phylum Chordata; class Actinopteri; order Salmoniformes; family Salmonidae; genus Oncorhynchus; species Oncorhynchus gorbuscha. The sequence goes on along the minus strand of NC_060188.1, from coordinate 37,706,098 downwards.
TAAGAACATATTCTTATTTTCAATGACGGCCTGGGAACAGTGGGTTAACTGCCTGTTCAGGGGCAGAACGACAGATTTGTACCTTGTCAGCTCGGGGGTTTGAACTCGCAACCTTCCGGTTACTAGTCCAATGCTCTAACCACTAGGCTACGCTGCCGCCCCAACCATGACGCTCCGGACAATACCTTTGGCCCCTGGCAAAGTCTCCACCACACGCCCCATTAGCCAAGAGTTCCTTGGGGCGGTGTCATCGACGATGACCACGAGGTCACCAGGACTGAAGTTTCTCTTAGTTTTTTTTCCACTTGTTCCGCTCCTGCATAAGTGGAAGATACTCCCTGATCCATCTCTTCCAGAAGAGGTCAGTGATATATTGTACTTGCTTCCATCAATTTCGTGAGTATAGGTTGCTTCTCTGGAATAGTCCTGGTGGCAGGACTGGCTTAGCTTTCAGATGAAGCAAATGGTTCAGAGTCAGGGGTTCTAGATCATTAGGGTCATTTGTTACAGTAGTGATTGGTCTGTCGTTCATAATCGCCTCAACTTCACACAAGGCTGTCTGCAAAGCCTCATCATCCAGTACTTGCTCTTTAAGGACTGAATAGAGGATCTTTTTCACCAGTCGGATCAACCTCTCCCATACCCCCCCATGGTGGGCTCCAGAGGGAGGGTTGAATGACCATGTCACTCCTTCCTTCAGTAATTCATTTTGAATCTTGTTGTGATCCAGCTCTTTCATAGCTTCTCCTAGCTCTCTGTGTGTTCCAACAAAGTTGGTGCCATTGTCTGTTCTGATACTTGTTACTGGGCCCCTTCGACAGATGAACCTGCGCAGGGCATTGATGCAGGAATCAGTATCCAGATAACTAGCAACTTCTAGATGGACAGCTCGACTCACAAGGCAAGTAAAGATCACACCATACCGCTTCACATGAACGCGGCCTCGCTTCACCTCTATGGGGCCGAAATAATCTATGCCCACATGGGTGAAAGGCGGCAAATCACGTGACACCCGATCTTGTGGAAGGTCGGCCATCTTCTGTTCTCCAGCTCTAGCTTGCATCCGCCTGCAAAAGACACAGCTCTTAAGGATCTTCCTTGCTAAAGAGTTGGCACAGGGTATCCAATATCGCTGGTGAAGTCTAGAAAGCATGTGACCTCTCCCAGAGTGGCCAACCTGCTCATGGATGTGGAGTAAGATCAGTCTAGAGATGTAGGAGTCTTTGGGCAGGATCATAGGATTCTTTAGTTCCGTAGGCATAGCAGCTTTGCTTAACCTTCCTCCTACTCTCAGAATGCCATTGTCAACAATTGGATCAAGCTTACAGATTGAGCCACTTCTCTTGGCACATTGTTTCCCTTTCACAACTAGTGCAATTTCTTGTTTAAAGTGCTGCCGTTGTTCAAATCGGATGATGACCTTTTCTGCTTCATCTAGGTCATCCACAGACAGACTTTCTTTTCCAAATGTCAGTTTGAACTTGTCAATTTGTTCCTTCAGTGAGTTTGTCAGACTCGGATCTGATCTTGGATCGGTTTGAGAGAGAATTTTCCTTTTCTGGCTTAACTGTAGAAGACGTTTCTTCAGTTTCAGCATCCAGGCAACTGCTTTCTTCAAGCTGTTCCATGTTGAATAGTACTCAATCAGTTTGCTGGTTGGACTCTTTTCTTTCACACTTGTATGGTTTACGATTACGTCTTTTCTCACCTCTGGATCATCCGGAGGGATGGCGCCAAGCTCCTCGGGGACTTTCTGCCATTGAGTTTCTGGTTTCTCCAGGAATTCTGGTCCTTTGCGCCATCTCTTTGGGTTGTGTTTTGAGTTCAAATACCTCCACTGTTTTGCTTTCGATAGGTCACGGATCATAGCAACCCTATTAGCCACAAAGGTATGGAATCTCTTGGTATCATTGCGGATGTATTTTAGCACAGACTGGCTGACTGTCCAAAAAGTTGACTCCTCAAGTTCAATCTGGAGCTCCAACCTTAACATCCTGTCCACTCGCAATGCCAATGTTGCTGCAGCAAGTTCCAGTCTGGGGATTGTCATCTGCTTGAGTGGAGTCACTCTTGATTTCCCCAGTATGAATGCAATGTGAACCTTTTCCATACCGTTTGTGAACCTAAGGTAACTTGCCGTGCCATAACCTTGTTCACTTGCATCACCGAAGTGATGCAGCTGTGCAGTCTTGACTTGACCAAAGTTCTCAGGCATCATACACCTGTCTATCTGGAATCTGGAGAGCTGGTCCAGCTCTGAGAGCCATCTCTGCCATGAAGTAGAGTGTTCTTCAGGGATGACTTCGTCCCATCCACACTTTAGCTTGCAAAGCACTTGAAGAATTTGCTTTGCCTTTAATACAAATGGGGCGAGGAAACCTAATGGATCATAAATAGAGCTGACAGTTGAGAGAATACCTCTTCTTGTAAGGGGTCTGTTCTTGACAGTGACTCGGAAGGTAAATGCATCACTTTCAATGTTCCATCGGATTCCAAGTGCTCTTTCAACAGGCAGCTTTTCTCTGTCCAGGTCCAGTTCTTTTATCTGCTTGGCTTTGTGTTCATCAGGGATAGAAGCCAGCACAGTGCGGCTGTTGCTGACCCACTAGGTCAATTTGAACCCACCCTGAGAGCACACATCCCTGAGGTTTTTCGTGAGAGCTATGGCTTGTTCTTCTGTGGCCACTGACTTGAGGCAGTCATCAACATAGAAGTTGGACTTGACTGTTTGAATTACCTCTTCATCGTACCTCTCACAGTTGTCTTCTGCAGTCTTTCGGAGTGCAAAGTTTGCACAACTTGGAGAGGATATAGCACCGAAAAGATGTACCGTCATTCTGTACTCCTCCAATCTTTTGTTAGTATCACCATCCGGCCACCATAGGAATCACAGGAAGTCTAAGTAATCTTCATGGACACGTACTTGATGGAACATTCCTTCGATGTCTGCCATCATGGCAATGTGTTCTTGCCGAAATCTTAGCAAGACTCCTATAAGCGTGCTGGCCAGGTCAGGGCATTGAAGGAGTTCACTGTTAAGAGATATACCTTTATAGGATGATGAACAGTCAAACACTACTCGTATCGTTCCTTTGCGCTTATGGTGAACGCCATGGTGTGGTATATGTACCATACTTTGCCTTTCTCTCTGAGGAGCTGTTCTTGTGGTACCTTCTCGGCGTAACCTTTTGTTATCATCTCTTCCATGAAGCCTTTGTACTCTGCAGCGAAACCTTTGTCCTTCTTGAATTTCCTGATAATATTTAGAGCCCGCTGCTTTGCCATGTCACGATTGTTTGGCAGGACTACGTCTTTTTTGCGAAAGGGCAACGGTAAGTAGTAGTGATGGTCTTTGAGGGTTATGGAGCTTGATACGATCTCCATAAACCTACAATCCTCAGCTGACATCACTTTTCTCTTCATACCCGCTCTCAGGGAAGTCATGGTTGTACTGATTTACAAGAATAACCCCCAGGTCGGCAATTGAGATACGATTGGCCATCACCGTAGGATGCCCAGATTCTTCTGCCATGGTACAATTGTTAAGAGGACCGTTCATCACCCATCCAAAGAGGGTTTTCACTGCATACGGTCCGTTGCATTGACTATTTATGATTTTCCAGGGTTCCATTGCCTTTGGAGCATTTACGCCAATCAGGAGTTCGACGTCGGCGTCAATTTCCTTCAACTGAACTTCTTTCAGGTATGGCCACCTTTTGAGATCTTTCTGAGTGGGAATGTTCCCTCTTGTCACTGGGATCTCATTTTGGGTGTAGACCTTTGTTAATGCAAGAAATGTGTCACCTTCCACATTGCCAATCTCTAATCCAGATATCTCAAAGCTCTTGGTAGGACTCTCCTGCCCCATTGTGCGTAGCAGAATTTCAGTCTCACTGCCTTTAGCTTGCAACTGCCTCATGAGTCTCTCCGTACAAAATGTTGCTGAGCTACCAGAATCGAGAAATGCATAGGTTAACGTAGACTTGCTTCCATTTGCCATCTTTACTTGAACTGGCACAATCGCAAGTGCACAATCTGTACCGGCCCCGGTATCTTCACCAGCGTCCAGTGAAACAAGAGCACTGCTGACAGTCTCCTCCCGCTTTACTGCTACACCACTCGTATCTGCCTTCAGAGATCTAAATCTCTCTCTTCCTTCAATGTGCAGGATAGTGGGGTGCTTTCTTTGACATTTCTGACAGGTCATCCTTCTTTTACATTCTTTGCTTAAGTGTCCTCTCATCAAACAGCCAAAACAAAGGCCTTTTGATCTCAAACTCAACCTTGGCTTCATGTGGCTGTGCCTTCACCTGTTGGCAGTCGACCAGGAAATGCTCACCAGCGCAAAATACACATGAGATACTGGGAGCATCAGAAGGGTAGGCGCCTGGTTTCTTGACTTTGAATGTTTGTTCTTTTAGAGGTTTTTCCGAGTCACAATCTGCCACTACATCTACTGCAGTGGCAAAGCTGCTTCCCCTACTCTTGGACTTGAACTGCTGTTTAAAGTCAGCTTCTGTTTTGGTTTAAAAAAACTTTTTGTTGGTCAGGGGATCTTGGATATCTCCGTACAACGGATCCTGCAGTATTTTGGCCTGTTTTTCCATGAACATCACAAGGTCACTGAACTGGGCCCTCAGGTGGCTTCTCTCTAAAATATCACATGCCGTAGACCTCCATTTTTCCCTTAGTTTGTAGGGAAGTTTTGACATGATCAACTTTATGTTGGAGGGAAGATTAAGCTCTTCCATGTTCTGTAGGTCTTGCATTGCGTTACAGCATCCTCTAAGATAGAGTGCATAGCCACCCAGTCCCTTTCCATCATCCGGTTTGATGTTTATCCAGTTCCAAGCTTTTTCCATGTAAGCAGTGGTGACTTTGATTTCATTGCCAAAGTGTTCCTTTAACAACCTCTTAGCCTCTGCATAGCCTCTTCTGGCTTCCATATGCAGACAACTACGGACCAGGTCCTTGGGCTGACCAGAGGTGTACTGTTCCAGGTAATAGAGCCTATCCTGGTGACTGCTTGTCTTATCTTCTATTCCATGCTCAAATGCACGCATAAATGGCCTAAAGTTTAGAGGATCGCCGTCAAACATAGGTATCACCCTAACAGGGAGTGTGGCCTGTTTGTGCAAGGAGGTCAGCAATTTCATTCTGCCTTTGCATGACAGTAGTGAGGTTATCATGGCTGGTATTATGGCTGATACCCGCAGTGTTGATTCTGTGTTGATTGCTAGACCTTGATGTTGGCTGCTGAAGGGTGTGGTTTATGACTGTTTTCTGAATAGGTTGATGGCTTTGTGGTCGGTTGTTGTAAAACTCTTTGTAGTGGGGTCTTTGGAACTGCACCTAATGCAGCAAATGCAACAGGTGATGGTTCAGGTTCCTTATAGACCTCGGGTTCCTGGTTCTCAAAATAAGAGTTCATTCCATCTTCTTGGCTTAGAAAATGGGCTGCCACAGAATGGGATTGAGAAGTTGACTCAACACTCTCCAGAACCTTCAGTTTGGCATTATATGCTGCTATGTCCGTTTCCAGTGCCATTTTTTCCATCCTAACATTCAGTTGAGCTTTCTCCAGTTCCAATGCATGCTTGTCCTGTAATGATGCTTGGCGAGCTAGTAGAGCTGCTCGTTCTGCCTCAGCTTTTAGGCGTGCAGAGGACACTGAGGAAGCAGTTTTAGAAGACTTCGTTTTACTTGATGTTTTTGACACATTGGAAATGCTGTCGTGTGGTTCAATGAGCGTTTGTGGCTCGATTTCAGCTTTTTTCCATATTTCCACCTCTTTCAGGAAATGTTCATAAGTTCTCATTCTTGGTTGATAATAGTTAATGCTCTCCTGTTCGTGTTCCTCCTCTGTGACCAGCTCTAGCACAGAATTATGAGCATTCTTAAAGTCATTGAGAACAGCATGGAATGCTTCAAGACTCTCATCCACAGTTTCAATGTTTCCTCCATCAACAAGAAGGGCTTTTATTTCATTCATTTTGCGTGTACACACTCCAAGTTTGCCTCTCTGGGCTGCATAGAGTGAATTTAGATGCTCCTCTGCCCTCTCCAGTGGAGTCTTATTTGGGATTTCATCCTCCATCATTCACTTTTAGTTCACTCAATTTACAATGACACAGTTGTTGGTTTTTGATTGTTAAATGTAATGCCCCTTTAGACCTCCTTTAATGCTTTAAAACACAGTCCTCCATTTCAGCATATTGACCCATTTTGAATTGAACATGTGCAAGTTCGGCATTTTAGATGCGTTTTAAACATTCCATCCCATTATAAGTTGTCCCTTCAATGAAGTTTAAACACGCAGTATCTTTAGATCCTTAGATTGCAATTTGTTGCGTTGATGCATTGCATTTCCACGTTATGTCTAATATTTGGCCTAAGATTAGGCTACATTGTGCGTAGGATCTCAGTGTTTCCCAAACTTAAACTTCTTAATTGTTTTCACAACGCTGTGTTTTGAATTCCATTCCCAAGTTTATCAAACATTCCAATTAAAAGCACATTTGCGCTTCCATAATATGCATGATCAAACGATCGCATTGAACAGGGCAGCTCATTCATTCGCAGTGGTTACTCACGGCTGGCGAATTCTAGGAGTTCAAATCCTTCCAAGCGAGCTGTCCATACGATCCGAATGCAATTACAAATAGAACAATATCCAGCACGTGTCCGAACCGGAGATTTCCTTCCGATAGTAATCCTTCACTGAGTTTTTTTACTTGATTGTAGTGGCTTCCTTTCGTCTTTACCATAGCCACTGCCCAAGCCTGAAGCGGGGTTGTTTGGTACGCATACAGTCCACACTCAAGGTTTCCAAACGGCCAAATATTCCATGACATCCAGGGATATGGTGCAACAAAAATGTTTATTCTTCTTATATCTAACAAATAAATGAGTCTCCAATCAACTTAAAGCACAAAATACTTGATATGGAAAATACATATTATGACCTGTATGTCTGTCTGTATGTCTGTATGTCTGTATGGTCAAAAAACTATACCGCTCCCGCATCTAGCAAGGACTCCCTCCCGAAGGCCCAACTAAGTTACACTAACAACAAATGAATATATCTCAATCAGGTAAATATAAATCATAAAGGTACGTACCTAATATTTCATCATTTACATTAATATTTAATATATTTACACAAATATACATGGAGCTCCATATGTTCGGTCTTTTATACAAATATGTCCAAATGGGCTCTAACATACGTAATGGTTGAAAATGATTGCTGGCTACATGTGTTAAGATTATTTTCATAAAATAAATGGGGTTGTCATAGCCCTATATCCTATCAAAATTACCGGTCTTCAGTTGTGGTCTACCAACGTGTTACTTAACATGGTGTTCCAAATTTGACCTACCATGTTACAGGCCCAGGACAACGATCTCACAACATACTCTTAGACACCTATGTGGGTGTTTGCATTTCACCGATTGAAGTTGAAAAGAAGAACTGACATGATATTTCACGGTTTATTAGATATCTTCGCGTGCAGGCATTAGATGGATATGTCATGAAATGGGATAGGCTATGCAGAATAAAACTGCCCTACCTATAAATACAGATCTGTATTTCATTTTATGAGTTCTCTTTTTGTAATCCTTAGCTGTGTTATATTGTAGAGAATTTAGCAATAAACAGCATGTTGTTGATTTCCTTATAGGCTGCTACAGGCGGAAATTCAGGATACTGCCTCCCAGACCTAAGAAGTTCATTAAGACAATAACACCTTGGCCAATCTAATAAATCTCAAAATAACTTGTATGATTGAAAATCATCTAATGAATAAACAGTAGAGTCCCTTTGTTCCAAAAGGAATACTGAAGTAAGTCATCCAACAGGTGACTCAATACAACTCCACATACACCTACAATCATCTAGGCCTATACAATCATCTAGGCCTATACAATCATCTAGGCCTATACAATCATCTAGGCCTATACAATCATCTAGGCCTATACAATCATCTAGGCCTATACAATCATCTAGGCCTATACAATCATCTAGGCCTATACAATCATCTAGGCCTACAATCATCTAGGCCTACAATCATCTAGGCCTACAATCATCTAGGCCTACAATCATCTAGGCCTACAATCATCTAGGCCTACAATCTAGGCCTACAATCATATAAACCTACAATCATCTAGGCCTACAATCATGTAAACCTACAATCAGCTAACCTTTCAGGTTATGTCGATATAGGACTTGTTTTACTGTGGATTTAATTACTGTTGTACCTGTTTCCTCCAGCATCTTCACAAGGTCCTTTGTTGTTGTTCTGGGATTGATTTGCACTTTTCTCACAAGTACGTTCATCTCTAGGAGACAGAACTGATCTCCTTCCTGAGTGGTGTGACGGCTGTGGGGTCCCATGGTGTTTATACTTGCGTACTATTGTTTGTACAGATGAACGTGGTACCTTCAGGCGTTTGGAAATTGCTCCCAAGGATGAACCAGACTTGTGGAGGTCAACAATTTATTTTCTGAGGTCTTGGCTGATTTCTTTTGATTTTCCCATGATGTCAAGCAAAGAGGCACTGAGTTTGAAGGTAGGCCTTGAAATACATCCACAGGTACACGTCCAATTGACTCAAATTATGTCAATTAGCCTACCAGAAGCTTCTAAAGCCATGACATTGTTTTCTGGAATTTTCCAAGCTGTTTAAAGGCACAGTCAACTTTAGTGTATGTAAACTTCCGACCCACTGGAATTGTGATACTGTGAAATATAAGTGAAATAATGTAAACAATTGTTGGGAATATTACTTGTGTTATGCACAAAGTGTATTTCCTAACCGACGTGCCAAAACTATAGTTTATTAACAAGAAACTTGTAGTTGAAAAACAAGTTAATGACTCCAACTTAAGTGTATGTGAACTTCCGACTTCAACTGTAGAGATGTTTCTGGACTGGCACACAAACACCGCGAACTACTCTGCGCCCCCTCTGCGCCCCCGACACACACACACACACACACACACACACACACACACACACACACACACACACACACACACACACACACACACACACACACACACACACACACACACACACACACACACACACACACACACACACACACACTTAGTCAGACTCCTTTGTTTGCCAATACAAATTTGATGATCATTTACCAGTCATTTACCAGTTTAATGGTATTGTACTATTATCTGAATGCATATTTTTTGTACCATCTTGCATGATCTCAAGGACAATTTCATACATGTTCACTTGGCACGTCGCCTATAATAAGGCTAAATCAGAGAAATGATTTTCTCTCACAAAGAGACATGGTCCAGTTGCTGTTCTAGATCAGGTTGCAGATCTAATGATATAAAATTGGCATTTAATGACATTCTTCGACACTTTAGTCCATAGGCCATGTGGATAAATGTGCAGTGCATATAGGCTATAGACAATTGTTTTTAATTTTTTTTAAATTATATGTGGCAATGTCAGGTTACAGTAGCACAATTACAGAAACTCGACATTTAGTAATGTAGGTTTTTGCTTAATGCTGCCAGTGGAAGGATTTTTTTTCTCCATGATGCGGTCACACGAATAATGCAGAATCTTCATTTGAACTGTTTCTCTCAGCAGGAAAATAATCCTGCAGCAACAAGAAGGAAATGTGAATTATTGTGTGGATTCAAATTAATGGACATTTTTAGTTTGGGCAAACCAAGTCTGAAATGTTTAAGTGGAAATTATGTGTGGAGAAAAGCAAATATGGTGATATGGTGCAATTATGGCATAATTTGTCACATCAAAGAAAAAAGTTATAATTTAAGCTATTTATCATTGGAAAATTGATTATACAGCCTATACAGTGAGTATGCCTACCTTACATGTTTTAATATTTCGTTTGTAAAATGTAATATCAGACATATTGGTTTATTTCCAGGCGGCTCGATCCGTGTTGAAGGCCAATCAAGCTCTTACATTCTAGTAGTCTATTTCAATCATGTTTAAGCAACATTAAACCATACCGATTGAGAAAATGCAAGATTTAAAAAATGCAAGATGTTGCTAATATTAATCTGGCAAATGAAATGACGCACAAAACAGAAGAACTAGGTTCGAGAATTTCAAGGCTGAACTGCATGCTATAATAAGATAGACGTTCACATAATTGCTTAACTGTGATCGCCAGTATGCCCGACATTACATCAGCTGTAGGCTACTGGTTCCGTGTGTCTCACCCAGTCTCGAATGGGAAACTGTACTGTATGTTGTAAACGATGAGCTGAGAGACACAAGCATGGAAAGGGTACAGAGCTCTATGCATAGAATAGAGCATGTGGACATGGCGGTGGGTAAAGGATGCTGCATTGTTAGTCGCGAGACAAACTGAATCTATCCGTGGATTGGTCTCGTGCATCAAAAGCTATAATAGTAAGTAGTTATTATGGATAGGCCTGTAGTCCAACTAAAATTAGTTATTGGAATAAAACGATCTATAACCTATAGAGTGCAATGTCTGTCTATTTTCAGTGATTCGATTCCAACGGGATACAAATTTAACGTTCAAGAAAGACATAATTTCAAACATCAAAGTTATAAGCTAGACTATGTCGTTAATGTTATTGTTTAGCCTACTGCATAAACAGGCTAAATATGGACGATTAATTATATATTTTATAATATTGGCACAACATAATGCAATTTTCTGTCATGTAATTTGGTAATATACTATTTTATAGTATGAACTGAGCAGGTCTATAGTCTACACAAAAAAGGAATGAATAAAAAATATGAATGAGATAGTAGGCCTCGTGTAAAATATCACATAATATATTTTCCGTTAACCTGACACAATGAAAAGTAGACTATTGCATGCTGCAATTTGTGAGAATGTATTATTCTGTTTGACAATAAATATGTAGTATATGGTATATGGTGTTTGAAATTTTATGTGAAAATGTATAACAATAAACCTATACCTAAACATTTAGGTGTGTAGGCTACTGTGTAGGCTACTGCAGGGCAAGCTTTACCATAAAACATTCAATAGGGCCAATAGAAATACATTCTGCGTAGCCTGAAGATTGATTTTCACATGTATTTTTGCTCAGAAAAAATACAATGTTCTTTATTGATTAATAAACTCACCCAAGAGAAGTAAACTCTGATCATTAGATCACTATAATTACACAATAATGTATTTGTGTGATATTTACAAACACATGTAGTATATTACACGTTATTATGTTACTAGGAATATTTAATAAGGATCAGGGATAACCTCTAGTGACAAGTTCTTCCAACAAGCAATATTAAACATTAATACTGTAACATATAATTAGTATACCACATTGACCATAGCTATTTCCCATGGGTCGTCAACTGAATCTCTACTTTTCCTCTGCATTTCCAAACAACCAAAGTGAGACGGGAGAAAATAAAAACAATATAATACTAATAATGATATATGCCATTTATTAGACGCTTTTATCCAAAGTGACAAAGACATACATGCATACATTTTACATACGGTGAATGTTGTTTTTGGCCATATTTAGTGAATCTGTTCTCTCTCTTGACTGAATCTGTGTCCTTCTTCGTAATAGGACAATTACTTTGATATTCTTCTTACTGTATACTGAAACAAAATAGACTGCAGTACATATGCTACCCAAATTGGTTGATTGACTTTAAAGTAAATTGTTGGGGAATATGATAGCAGTTGTGAAATATTTAAAAAAAATATTGTCAATATCTTTCACGTTTGGTATTTGGTATTTTATTAGGATCCCTTTTGTTCTTCAATTAAGGGTACAATCATAACCTCATACATATCTGTGAAGGTTTACAATTATTTGTCATAATTATTAAAGGTCCTCTGCATGCCAGGTGATGACTTAAAGATTAACCTGCAGTGAAAATCCAATGCAGCGGTGTAATGGCACGAATTATGTTCAATAGCCAACATTTCTGGCAGTGCATGCTTTGTGTGTGTGTGTGTGTGTGTGTCTGCGCGAATGTGTGTACCTATGCTTCCCCTGTCCAGTTTAGGGTCTGTCACGCTAAGGCTGCGTTCAGACAGACAGACCAATTCTGATATTTTTTTCCCAATAATTGGTCTTTTTACCAATCACATCAGATATTTTCACAATCAGATCTTTTTCAGAGCTGATCTGATTGGTTAAAAGACCAACTGTCTAAACGCAGCCATAAACCCTCACAAAACTCATATATTTGTTTTTACACTGCTCATACTCGCTGTTTATTATCTATGCATAGTCACTTTACCCCTAGCTACATGTACAAATGATCTCAACTAACCTGTACCCCCGCACATTGATTCTGTACCGGTATATTGCCTCGTTGCTGTTATTTTATTGTGTTACTTTTTATTCAATTTTTTACTTTAGTTTATTTAGTAAATATTTTCTTAACTCTATTTCTTGAACTGCACTGTTGGTTAAGGGTTTGTAAGTAAGCATGTGACAGATACAATTGTATTTATTTGATATGTCTTGGCACCCTCACTTAGCACATTGATATTGACAAGATAATCAAGTGACCGCTCTAACAATGGAAATGCCTTACCGCAAAGATGGAAGGCAGGCAGGAGGAGGCGAGATCAGGTTCGACCATTCTAGCCAATGAGAGGGCAGATACGTGTGTGAACAACAGGCCATTGAGACTGCACTGTTGGTTAAGGGTTTGTAAGTAAGTGTTAGCATGGGCAGCGCCATTGAGGCTATCTACATTTCAAAATAGTCCATTTTATTTTTCTTCATTGGCTGATTGCTCACAACTCATAGGAATCCCTACCCAGTTGACTACTTTCAAATGGTGGAAGCCCTAAATAGCAATGTCCTTACTAAAATGGATGACGCCTCTATCTATCTCTATGACAACAGGCACAAGTCCACAATAAAGTATATATAGATTTTTTTCCAGAAATGCCATGTGCACTTTAGCCTAGTGGTTAGAGCGTTGGACCAGTAAGTGATTAGAGTGTTGGACCAAGGTAAAAATCTGTCCTTCTGCCCCTGAACAAGGCAGTTAACCCACTGTTCCCCGGTAAATCGTCTTTGTAAATAAGAGTTTGTTCTTAACTGACTTAGTTTTAAAAAATGACAAAATATCAGTGCATTCATAACAACCTACGCCTCACATAGGAAATTATTATTTACATTTTTTTTTTTGGCTGTGTAAAACCTCCAGCTCCTCTTCCTCTCTGTCAGTCTTGACTTGAGCCCAATGCATAGGCGGCGCGTGTTAGCAGTTAGGGGAAGCACATTTTCACCATACAAATGCGCTTATTTTCTTTATGAGGATTTTAGAATATTTGCATGAACATCTGTGGCCAATTGGATAAAAACCTAACATCTAAGCAGGTTTCCATCCAACATTTTTATACTACATGTTGGATAAATGTCATGACAGGCCTGTTGGAAACTTTGTCGGTAAACTTTCCAAATGTTGACAAAACAAAATAAACTAGACAAGGTGAGACTTTTTTGTGTTACGATTAATTTTGCAAGAAATGTCGTTGAAAACGTTTTTATGCGCAAATATCAATATAATAACCATCAAATCGAAGTAAACTTGGAGGGATATGGTGAGTGGTCCTCCCACTATGACTCGGGAAACCATGTAGTTTATTAGGCTAGAGATTAAATAAGTTACGATGAACTTCACAGGGTTGTGAAAATGCACTGTGATCTTGATGCTCCTTTCCAATAAATATCGAAGCTTGACTGCCTTTGACAAATACAAATATTCTCGTTGTTATCCATAATAATATCATTATGTATACTAGCCTACCGCAAAGTCTATTTAATCCATTTTAGAGTAAGTTTGAAACATAACTAAAATGTGGTCTGAATACTTCCATTCAGAAACAGTGCGTTCGGAAAGTATTCACACTTCTTGACTTTTTCCACATTTTTTAAGTTACAGTCTTATTCTTAAACAGATTAAATCCTTTTTTCCCTCATCAATCTACACACAATACCCCATAATGACAAAACAAAAACAGGTTAATATTTATTTTGCTAATTTATATATTTTTTTAAAACCCGAAATATTACATTTACATAAGTATCCAGACCCTTTACTCAGTACTTTGTTTAAGCACTTTTGGCATCAATTTCAGCCTCTGGTCTTATTGGGTATGACTCTATAAGCTTGGCACACCTGTATTTATCCCCTTACTCTATGCAGATCCTCTCAAGCTAGGTCAGGTTGGATGGGGAGAATTTCCTGCACAGCTATTTTCAGGTCTCTCCAGAGATGTTTTGATTGGATTCAAGTCTGGGCTCTGGCTGGGCCACTCAAGGACATTGAGACTTTCCTTCGCCCCAGTCTGAGGTCCTGAGCGCTCTGCAGCAGGTTTTCATTAAGGACCTCTGTACCTTTCTCCATTCATCTTTGCCTCGATCCTGACTAGTCTCTCAGTCCCTGCTGCTGAAAAACATCCCAACAGCATGATGCTGCCACCACCATGCTTCACCATAGGGATCGTACCAGGTTTCCTCCAAATGTAACGCTTGGCATTCAGGTAAAATAGTTCAATCTTGGTTTCATCTGAGCAGAGAATCTAGTTTCTTACGGTCTGAGAGTCTTTAAAATGCCTTTTGACAAAATCCAAGCGGGTGTCATGTGCCTTTTACTGGGGAGTTTTTGTCATTTATACCATTAGTCAATGAGTCTGAATACTTTATGAAGGCACTGTATACACTGAACAAAAATATAAATGCACCATGCAACAATTTCAAAGGTTTTACTGAGTTACCACCATTTGCCTCATGTAGCGCGACACTCTACAATCTCACTTGCATAGAGTTGATCAGGATGTTGATTGTGGAATGTTGTCCCACTGCTCTTCAATGGCTGTGCGAAGTTGCTGGATATTGGCGGGAACTGGAACACGCTGTCGTACACGTTGATCCAGAGCATCCCAAACATACTCAATGGGTGACGTCTGGTGAGTGTGCAGGACATGGAAGAACTGGGACATTTTCAGCTTCCAGGAATTGTTTACAGATCCTTGTGAAATGGGGCCGTGCATTAACATGCTGAAACATGAGGTGACGGCGGCAGATGAATTGCACAACAATGGGCCTCGGGAGCTTGTCACGTTATCTCTGTGCATGAAATTGCCATCGATAACATGCAATTGTGTTTGTTGTCCGTAGCTTATGCCTGCTACGTAGCTTATACCATAACCCCACTGCCACCATGGGGAACTCTGTTCACAATGTTGACATCAGCAAACCAACCACACACACAACGCCATACACGCTGTCTGCCATCTGCCATCTGCCTGGTACAGTTGAAACTGGGATACATCCGTGAAGAGCACACTTCTCCAATGTGCCTGTGGCCATCGAAGGTGAGCATTTGTCCATTGAAGTTGGTTACGATGCCGAACTGGAGTCAGGTCAAGACCCTGGTGTGGACGAGCATGCAGCTGAGCTTCCCTGAGACAGTTTGTGCAGAAATTCTTTGGTTGTGCAAACCCACAGTTTGATCAGCTGTCTGGGTGGCTGGTCTCAGACAATCCCTTAGGTGACAAAGACAGATGTGGAGGCCCTGGGCTGCCATGGTTACACATCTCTGCAGTTGTGGGGCTGGTTGGACGTCCTGCCAAATTCTGTAAAACAATGTTGGAAGCGGCTTATGGTATAGAAAAAAAATCGCCTGTCCTCGGTTGCAACACCCACTACCGAGTTCCAAACTGCTTCTGGAAGCATCATCAGAACATCAGAACAGTCTGTTCAATAAGTGCATCAATGACGTCGTCCCCACAGTGACTGTACGTACATATCCTAACCAGAAGCCATGGATTACAGGAAACATCCACACTGAGCTAAAGGGTAGAGCTGCCTCTTTCAAGGAGCAGGACACTCATCTGGACGCTTATAAGAAATCCCGCTATGCCCTCTGATGATCTATCAAACAGGCAAAGCATCAATACAGGACTAAGATTAAATTCTACTGCACTGGCTCTGACGCTAGTCGGATGTGGCAGGGCTTGCAAACTATTACAGATTACAAAGAGAAGCCCAGCCGGGAGCTGCCCAGTAACCTGAGCCTACCAGACGAGCTAAATTACTTCTATGAGGCAAGCAACACTGAGGCATGCAGCTGTTCCGGACGACTGTGTGATCACGATCTCCATAGCCGATGTGAGTAAGACCTTTAGACAGGTCAACATTCACAAGGCTGTGGGGCCAGAAAGATTACCAAGACGTGAACTCAGAGCATGCACTGACAAACTGGCAAGTGTCTTCACTGATGTTTTTAACCTCTCCCTGACAGAGCCTGTAATACCTACATGTTTCAAGCAGACCGCCATAATCCATGTGCCCAAGATCGCCAAGGTAAGCTGCCTAAATGACTACCGATCCGTAGCACTCATGTCTGTAGCCTTGAAGTGCTTTGAAAGGCTGGTCATGGCTCACATCAACAGCATCATCCCAGAAACCCTAGACCCACTCCAATTTGCATGCCGACCAAACAGATCCACAGATGTCAGAATCTCTATGGCATTCCACACACCTGAACAAAAGGAACACCTACATGAGAATTCTGTTAATTGACTACAGCTCAGTATTCAACACCATAGTGCCTTCAAAGATCATCACTAAGCTAATGTCCCTGGGACTAAACACCTCTCTCTGTAACTGGATCCTGGACTTCCTGACGAGACGCACCCTATTAGCTTTCTGAGATACATTGGAAAATAAATTGTCAAGATGTCACGCAGGGGAGGGGACAATGAGAGGAAACTTCTTCAAAGCAAATCTTTCTGGATCCACAGGCTCAACACACCTCTCGGCCTTAATGAGGAGTTTGACTTGAAACCGTTTTTATCATTTCAATATGTCTAAATAGTTTTAAAAAAATCCTAATTGAATATTGTATGTATATTACTGTAAACATTAATCACATTCCCTGTGTATGATCATATATTTTGATGCATTTAATCTTAATATTGTGAAACTATGTTATAAATGTAATTTGTTGACCTCCAGTTTCAGGAAGTGATGTCATTAAGAACTGCCCCTATATATAGGACCTTCCACCCCCACCTGGGATATGGATGCCTGATGACCTACGGGTTGAAACATTGTTAATAAATATCACCTGGGAGCACGAGCAGCAGTGTGCAGTGTTTTCCTTTCTGTTTTCCAAGGGTAAACGACTACCGCCCCGTAGCACTCACTTCCGTCATCATGAAGTGCTTTGAGAGACTAGTCAAGGACCATATCACCTCTACCCTACCTGACACCCTAGACCCACTCCCAATTTGTTTACCGCCCAAATAGGTCCACAGACGATGCAATCTCAACCACACTGCACACTGCCCTAACCCATCTGGACAAGAGGAATACCTATGTGAGAATGCTGTTCATCGACTACAGCTCGGCATTCAACACCATAGTACCCTCCAAGCTCGTCATCAAGCTCGAGACCCTGGGTCTCGACCCTGCCCTGTGCAACTGGGTACTGGACTTCCTGACGGGCCGCCCCCAGGTGGTGAGGGTAGGCAACAACATCTCCACCCCGCTGATCCTCAACACTGGGGCCCCACAAGGATGCGTTCTGAGCCCTCTACTGTACTCCCTGTTCACCCACGACTGCGTGGCCACGCACGCCTCCAACTCGATCATCAAGTTTGCGGACGACACAACAGTGGTAGGCTTGATTACCAACAACGACGGCCTACAGGGAGGAGGTGAGGGCCCTCGGAGTGTGGTGTCAGGAAAATAACCTCACACTCAACGTCAACAAAACTAAGGAGATGATTGTGGACTTCAGGAAACAGCAAAGGGAACACCTCCCTATCCACATCGATGGAACAGTAGTGGAGAGGGTAGTAAGTTTTAAGTTCCTCGGCATACACATCACAGACAAACTGAATTGGTCCACTCACACAGACAGCATCGTGAAGAAGGCACAGCAGTGCCTCTTCAACCTCAGGAGGCTGAAGAAATTCGGCTTGTCACCAAAAGCACTCACAAACTTCTACAGATGCACAATCGAGAGCATCCTGGCGGGCTGTATCACCGCCTGGTACGGCAACTGCTCCGCCCACAACCGGAAGGCTCTCCAGAGGGTAGTGAGGTCTGCACAACGCATCACCGGGGGCAAACTACCTGCCCTCCAAGACACCTACACCACCCGATGTTTTATTTTATTTTTTATTTTTTATTTCACCTTTATTTAACCAGGTAGGCTAGTTGAGAACAAGTTCTCATTTGCAACTGCGACCTGGCCAAGATAAAGCATAGCAGTGTGAACAGACAACACAGAGTTACACATGGAATAAACAATTAACAAGTCAATAACACAGTAGAAAAAAATGGGCAGTCTATATACAATGTGTGCAAAAGGCATGATGAGGTAGGCGAATAACACAATTTTGCAGATTAACACTGGAGTGATAAATGATCAGATGGTCATGTACAGGTAAAGATATTGGTGTGCAAAAGAGCAGAAAAATAAATAAATAAAAACAGTATAAAAACAGTATGGGAATGAGGTAGGTGAAAATGGGTGGGCTATTTTCCTATAGACTATGTACAGCTGCAGCGATCGGTTAGCTGCTCGGATAGCTGATGTTTGAAGTTGGTGAGGGAGATAAAAGTCTCCAACTTCAGCGATTTTTGCAATTTGTTCCAGTCACAGGCAGCAGAGTATTGGAATGAAAGGCGGCCAAATGATGTGTTGGCTTTAGGGATGATCAGTGAGATACACCTGCTGGAGCACGTGCTACGGATGGGTGTTGCCATCGTGACCAGTGAACTGAGATAAGGCGGAGCTTTACCTAGCATGGACTTGTAGATGACCTGGAGCCAGTGGGTCTGGCGACGAATATGTAGTGAGGGCCAGCCGAATAGAGCATACAAGTCGCAGTGGTGGGTGGTATAAGGTGCTTTAGTGACAAAACGGATGGCACTGTGATAGACTGCATCCAGTTTGCTGAGTAGAGTGTTGGAAGCCATTTTGTAGATGACATCGCCGAAGTCGAGGATCGGTAGGATAGTCAGTTTTACTAGGGTAAGCTTGGCAGCGTGAGTGAAGGAGGCTTTGTTGCGGAATAGAAAGCCGACTCTTGATTTGATTTTCGATTGGAGATGTTTGATGTGGATCTGGAAGGAGAGTTTGCAGTCTAGCCAGACACCTAGGTACTTATAGATGTCCACATATTCAAGGTCGGAACCATCCAGGGTGGTGATGCTAGTCGGGCATGCGGGTGCAGGCAGCGATCGGTTGAAAAGCATGCATTTGGTTTTACTCGCGTTTAAGAGCAGTTGGAGGCCACGGAAGGAGTGCTGTATGGCATTGAAGCTCGTTTGGAGGTTAGATAGCACAGTGTCCAATGACGGGCCGAAAGTATATAGAATGGTGTCGTCTGCGTAGAGGTGGATCAGGGAATCGCCCGCAGCAAGAGCAACATCATTGATATACACAGAGAAAAGAGTCGGCCCGAGTATTGAACCCTGTGGCACCCCCATAGAGACTGCCAGAGGACCGGACAGCATGCCCTCCGATTTGACACACTGAACTCTGTCTGCAAAGTAATTGGTGAACCAGGCAAGGCAGTCATCCGAAAAACAGAGGCTGTTGAGTCTGCCGATAAGAATATGGTGATTGACAGAGTCGAAAGCCTTGGCGAGGTCGATGAAGACGGCTGCACAGTACTGTCTTTTATCGATGGCGGTTATGATATCGTTTATTTCCTTGAGTGTGGCTGAGGTGCACCCGTGACCGGCTCGGAAACCAGATTGCACAGTGGAGAAGGTACGGTGGGATTCGAGATGGTCAGTGACCTGTTTGTTGACTTGGCTTTCGAAGACCTTAGATAGGCAGGGCAGGATGGATATAGGTCTGCAACAGTTTGGGTCCAGGGTGTCTCCCCCTTTGAAGAGGGGGATGACTGCGGCAGCTTTCCAATCCTTGGGGATCTCAGACGATATGAAAGAGAGGTTGAACAGGCTGGTAATAGGGGTTGCGACAATGGCGGCAGATAGTTTCAGAAATAGCGGGTCCAGATTGTCAAGCCCAGCTGATTTGTACGGGTCCAGGTTTTGCAGCTCTTTCAGAACATCTGCTATCTGGATTTGGGTAAAGGAGAACCTGGAGAGGCTTGGGTGAGGAGCTACGGGGGGGGCGGAGCTGTTGGCCGAGGTTGGAGTAGCCAGGCGGAAGGCATGGCCAGCCGTTGAGAAGTGCTTATTGAAGTTTTCGATAATCATGGATTTACCGGTGGAGACCGTGCTTCCTAGCCTCAGTGCAGTGGGCAGCTGGGAGGAGGTGCTCTTGTTCTCCATGGACTTCACAGTGTCCCAGAACTTTTTGGAGTTGGAGCTACAGGATGCAAACTTCTGCCCGAAGAAGCTGGCCTTTGGCTTTCCTGACTGACTGCGTGTATTGGTTCCTGACTTCCCTGAACAGTTGCATATCACGGGGGCTATTCGATGCTATTGCAGTCCGCCACAGGATGTTTTTGTGCTGGTCGAGGGCAGTCAGGTCTGGAGTGAACCAAGGGCTGTATCTGTTCTTGGTTCTGCATTTTTTGAACGGAGCATGCTTATCTAAAATGGTGAGGAAGTTACTTTTAAAGAATGACCATGCATCCTCAACTGACGGGATGAGGTCAATGTCCTTCCAGGATACCCGGGCCAGGTCGATTAGAAAGGCCTGCTCACAGAAGTGTTTTAGGGAGCGTTTGACAGTGATGAGGGGTGGTCGTTTGACTGCGGCTCCGTGGCGGATACAGGCGATGAGGCAGTGGTCGCTGAGATCCTGGTTGAAGACAGCAGAGGTATATTTGGAGGGCCAGTTGGTCAGGATGACGTCTATGAGGGTGCCCTTGTTTACAGAGTTAGGGTTGTACCTGGTGGGTTCCTTGATGATTTGAGTGAGATTGAGGGCATCTAGCTTAGATTGTAGGACTGCCGGGGTGTTAAGCATATCCCAGTTTAGGTTACCTAACAGAACGAACTCTGAAGCTAGATGGGGGGCGATCAATTCACAAATGGTGTCCAGGGCACAGCTGGGAGCTGAGGGGGGTCGGTAGCAGGCGGCAACAGTGAGAGACTTGTTTCTGGAGAGAGTAATTTTCAAAATTAGTAGTTCAAACTGTTTGGGTATGGACCTGGAAAGTATGACATTACTTTGCAGGCTATCTCTGCAGTAGACTGCGACTCCGCCCCCTTTGGCAGTTCTATCTTGACGGAAGATGTTATAGTTGGGTATGGAAATCTCTGAATTTTTGGTGGCCTTCCTGAGCCAGGATTCAGACACGGCAAGGACATCAGGGTTAGCAGAGTGTGCTAAAGCAGTGAGTAAAACAAACTTAGGAAGGAGGCCTCTGATGTTGACATGCATGAAACCAAGACTTTTTCGATCACAGAAGTCAACAAATGAGGGTACCTGGGGACATGCGAGGCCTGGGTTTACCTCCACATCACCCGCGGAACAGAGAAGGAGTAGTATGAGGGTACGGCTAAAGGCTATCAAAACTGGTCGCCTAGAGCGTTGGGGGCAGAGGATAAGAGGAGCAGGTTTCTGGGCATGGTAGAATATATTCAGGGCATAATGCGCATACAGGGGTATGGTGGGGTGCGGGTACAGCGGAGGTAAGCCCAGGCACTGGGTGATGATGAGAGAGGTTGTATCTCTGGACATGCTGGTTGTAATGGGTGATGTCACCGCATGTGTGGGGGGTGGGACAAGGGAGGTAACAGGGGTATGCAGAGTGGATCTAGGGGCTCCATTGTGAACTAAAACAATGATAACTAACCTGAACAACAGTATACAAGGCATACTCTGTCTCTGCTGCTAAAGCCACTTTCTACCACTCTAAATTCCAAGCATCTGCCTCTAACCCTAGGAAGCTCTTTGCCACCTTCTCCTTCCTCCTGAATCCTCCTCCCCATCCCCCCCTCCTCCCTCTCTGCAGATGACTCCGTCAACCATTTTGAAAAGAAGGTCGACGACATCCGATCCTCGTTTGCTAAGTCAAACGACACCGCTGGTTCTGCTCACACTGCCCTACCCTGTGCTCTGACCTCTTTCTCCCCTCTCTCTCCAGATGAAATCTCGCGTCTTGTGACGGCCGGCCGCCCAACAACCTGCCCGCTCGACCCTATCCCCTCCTCTCTTCTCCAGACCATTTCCGGAGACCTTCTCCCTTACCTCACCTCGCTCATCAACTTATCCCTGACCGCTGGCTACGTCCCTTCCGTCTTCAAGAGAGCGAGAGTTGCACCCCTTCTGAAAAAACCTACACTCGATCCCTCCGATGTCAACAACTACAGACCAGTATCCCTTGTTTCTTTTCTCTCCAAAACTCTTGAACGTGCCGTCCTTGGTCAGCTCTCCCGCTATCTCTCTCAGAATGACCTTCTTGATCCAAATCAGTCAGGTTTCAAGACTAGTCATTCAACTGAGACTGCTCTTCTCTGTATCACGGAGGCGCTCCGCACCGCTAAAGCTAACTCTCTCTCCTCTGCTCTCATCCTTCTAGACCTATCGGCTGCCTTCGATACTGTGAACCATCAGATCCTCCTCTCCACCCTCTCCGAGTTGGGCATCTCCGGCGCGGCCCACGCTTGGATTGCATCCTACCTGACAGGTCGCTCCTACCAGGTGGCGTGGCGAGAATCTGTCTCCTCACCACGCGCTCTCACCACTGGTGTCCCCCAGGGCTCTGTTCTAGGCCCTCTCCTATTCTCGCTATACACCAAGTTACTTGGCTCTGTCATAACCTCACATGGTCTCTCCTATCATTGCTATGCAGACGACACACAATTAATCTTCTCCTTTCCCCCTTCTGATGACCAGGTGGCGAATCGCATCTCTGCATGTCTGGCAGACATATCAGTGTGGATGACGGATCACCACCTCAAGCTGAACTTCGGCAAGACGGAGCTGCTCTTCCTCCCGGGAAGGACTGCCCGTTCCATGATCTCGCCATCATGGTTGACAACTCCATTGTGTCCTCCTCCCAGAGCGCTAAGAACCTTGGCGTGATCCTGGACAACACCCTGTCGTTCTCAACTAACATCAAGGCGGTGGCCCGTTCCTGTAGGTTCATGCTCTACAACATCCGCAGAGTACGACCCTGCCTCACACAGGAAGCGGCGCAGGTCCTAATCCAGGCACTTGTCATCTCCCGTCTGGATTACTGCAACTCGCTGTTGGCTGGGCTCCCTGCCTGTGCCATTAAACCCCTACAACTCATCCAGAACGCCGCAGCCCATCTAGTGTTCAACCTTCCCAAGTTCTCTCACGTCACCCCGCTCCTCCGCTCTCTCCACTGGCTTCCAGTTGAAGCTCGCATCCGCTACAAGACCATGGTGCTTGCCTATGGAGCTGTGAGGGGAACGGCACCTCAGTACCTCCAGGCTCTGATCAGGCCCTACACCCAAATAAGGGCACTGCGTTCATCCACCTCTGGCCTGCTCGCTTCCCTACCACTGAGGAAGTACAGTTCCCGCTCAGCCCAGTCAAAACTGTTCGCTGCTCTGGCTCCCCAATGGTGGAACAAACTCCCTCACGACGCCAGGACAGCGGAGTCAATCACCACCTTCCGGAGACACCTGAAATCCCACCTCTTTAAGGAATACCTAGGATAGGATAAAGTAATCCTTCTCACCCCTTCCCCCCCCTTAAAATATTTAGATGCACTATTGTAAAGTGGCTGTTCCACTGGATGTCATAAGGTGAATGCACCAATTTGTAAGTCGCTCTGGATAAGAGCGTCTGCTAAATGACTTAAATGTAATGTAAATGTATATTGACATTTGAGAGAGACATACAGTGAGGCATACAGTAGTCACAGGTGTTGAATTGAGAAAGCTAGCTAAAAACAGTGGGCGAGGCTAATCAGCTAGCACAACAAACAGCAGGTAAAATGGCGTTGACTAGGCAACTGGGCCGACAGATAAAACAAACAAGCAGAGCGGAGTACCGTGATTAATGGACAGTCCAGTGTGCGTCAGCTATGTAGCCAAGAGATCAGTGTCCAGGGGGCAGCGGTGGATGGGGCAGGGGGGCTGGGCTGGCGAGTGTTATCCAGGTTTTTTTATTATTATTATTTATTTATTTATTTTTTTTAACTAACAATGACTAAATAGCTTGTAGCTAGTTAGCTGGTTAGCGTCTGGAGGTTCTTGAGTGTCATAAAAATAAAATAAAAATTAAAAGTAACAGCGATTCCGTACCACAGTGGGTGAGGCAGGTTTCCGGAAGGTATAAACAAAATCAAAATCAAAAAGAGATAGAAAGTAAATGGGTTCAGAGTGTTTGGGATGCAGTGATTCAGATGGTTAGCAGGCCTGTGCTAACAAGCTAACTGTTCGTAGGCCCGGGCTAGACAAGCTAGCCGTTAGCAGGCCGAATTAGCAAGCAGGGAGATAGCGAGGGCTAGAGAGTTAACCTTTGGGGGGACGTCGCGATGGGGTGAGTCTGTTTATTCCTCTTCATGCGGTGACATCGACAGACTGGTCGTGGGCCCGGGTAATTGTAGCCCAGGTGTATGCTACAGGTGCTCTAGTACGCTAGGTGAGCTGGAGACACAGCGTTTCAGAAAGCTCGCGGGCCTTGGCCGGCAGATGGATCTTTGGCGATGTCGCAACGAAAAAGCCTGTTGAAACCACCTCGGACGATTATGTCAGCGGACCAGTCGTGATGGATCGGCGGGGCTCCGTGTCGGCAGTAAAGGGTCCAGGCCAATTGGCAAAAGAGGTATTGTTGGGCCTCTTCGGCTAGTCGGGAGATGGGCTTAGCTCGAGGCTAGCTCAAGACTAATTGGTGCTTGTTTTGGGACAGAGACGTTAGCCAGGAGTAGCCACTCGGATTGCAGCTAGCTAGTTGCGATGATCCGGTGTAAAGGTTCAGAGCTTGCGGTAGGAATCCGGAGAAAAAGCAGTCTGATGTGCTCTGGGTTGATGTCGCGCTGGTGTCCTAGTTAGCTTTGAAGACCGCTAGCAATGGCTAACTGAGTACTAGCTAGTAGCTAGTTAGCTGGCTAGCTTCTGATGGGGGTTCCGGTTCTAAAGTAAAGTATAGAAAAAGCAGATCCGTACCACATTGGGTGATGCGGGTTGCAGGAGAGTATATTCACCTCTAGTTGGAAAGTGAGATTAAAATATGTACGAAATATATACAGAAAAAAAACGAAGAAAACTATATTTACACTAGACAGGACGGGACAAGACTAAACACACGTCCGACTGCTACGCCATCTTGGAAACTCAAGTTACAGGAAGGCCATAAAGATCATCAAGGACAACAACCACCCGAGCCACTGCCTGTTCACCCCGCTATCATCTAGAAGGCGAGGTCAGTACAGGTGCATCAAAGCTGGGACTGAGAGACTGAAAAACAGCTTCTATCTCAAACAGCCACCACTAACACTGAGTGGCTGCTGCCAACACACTGACACTGACTCAACTCCAGCCACTTTAATAATGGGAATTGATGGGAAATGATGTAAAATATATCACTAGCCACTTTAAACAATGCTACCTAATATAATGTTACATACCCTACATTATTCATTTCATATGCATATGTATATACTGTACTCTATATCATCTACTGCATCCTTACATAATACATGTATCACTAGCCACTTTAACTATGCCACTTTGTTTACATTCTCATCTCATATGTATATACTGTACTCGATACCATCTACTGTATTTTTTTTATTTTATTTTATTTCACCTTTATTTAACCAGGTAGGCTAGTTGAGAACAGGTTCTCATTTGCAACTGCGACCTGGCCAAGATAAAGCATAGCAGTGTGAACAGACAACACAGAGTTACACATGGAGTAAACAATTAACAAGTCAATAATAGAGAGAAAAAAAAAGAAAAAAAAAGGGGAGTCTATATACAATGTGTGCAAAAGGCATGAGGAGGTAGGCGAATAATTACAATATTGCAGATTAACACTGGAGTGATAAATTATCATGTACAGGTAGAGATATTGGTGTGCAAAAGAGCATAAAAGTAAATAAATAAAAACTGTGGGGATGAGGTAGGTGAAAATGGGTGTGCTATTTACCAATAGATTATGTACAGCTGCAGCGATCGGTTAGCTGCTCAGCTAGCTGATGTTTGAAGTTGGTGAGGGAGATAAAAGTCTCCAACTTCAGCGATTTTTGCAATTCGTTCCAGTCACAGGCAGCAGAGTACTGGAACGAAAGGCGACCGAATGAGGTGTTGGCTTTAGGGATGATCAATGAGATACACCTGCTGGAGCGCGTGCTACGGATGGGTGTTGCCATCGTGACCAGTGAGCTGAGATAAGGCGGAGCTTTGCCTAGCATGGCCTTGTAGATGACCTGAAGCCAGTGGGTCTGGCGACGAATATGTAGCGAGGGCCAGCCGACTAGAGCATACAAGTCGCAGTGGTGGGTAGTATAAGGTGCTTTAGTGACAAAACGGATGGCACTGTGATAAACTGCATCCAGTTTGCTGAGTAGAGTGTTGGAAGCAATTTTGTAGATGACGTCGCCGAAGTCGAGGATCGGTAGGATAGTCAGTTTTACTAGGGTAAGCTTGGCAGCGTGAGTGAAGAAGGCTTTGTTGCGGAATAGAAAGCCGATTCTTGATTTGATTTTCGATTGGAGATGTTTGATATGGGTCTGGAAGGAGAGTTTGCAGTCTAGCCAGACACCTAGGTACTTATAGGTGTCCACATATTCAAGGTCGGAGCCATCCAGTGTGGTGATGCTAGTCGGGCATGCGGGTGCAGGCAGCGATCGGTTGAAAAGCATGCATTTGGTTTTACTAGCGTTTAAGAGCAGTTGGAGGCCACGGAAGGAGTGTTGTATGGCATTGAAGCTCGATTGGAGGTTAGATAGCACAGTGTCCAATGACGGGCCGAAAGTGTATACAATGGTGTCGTCTGCGTAGAGGTGGATCAGGGAATCGCCCGCAGCAAGAGCAACATCATTGATATACACAGAGAAAAGAGTCGGCCCGAGAATTGAACCCTGTGGCACCCCCATAGTGACTGCCAGAGGACCGGACAACATGCCCTCCGATTTGACACACTGAACTCTGTCTGCAAAGTAATTGGTGAACCAGGCAAGGCAGTCATCCGAAAAACCGAGGCTACTGAGTCTGCTGATAAGAATATGGTGATTGACAGAGTCGAAAGCCTTGGCAAGGTCGATGAAGACCATCTACTGTATCTTGCCTATGCTGCTCGGTACCATCACTCATTCATATATCTTTATGTACATATTCTTTATCCCCTTACACTGTGTATAAGACAGTAGTTTTGGAATTGTTAGTTAGATTACTTGTTGGTTATTCCTGCATTGTCGGAACTAGAAGCACAAGCATTTCGCTACACTCGCATTAACATCTGCTAACCATGTGTATATGACAAAAAAAATTTGATTTGATTTGAGGTTGAGGATCTGCCACACAGATCCTCAACACGGGGACCCCTAAGGGGTGCGTGCTTAGTCCCCCCCCTGTACTCCCTGTTCACCCAGGACTGTGTGGCCAAGCACGACTCCAATACTGACATTAAGTTTGCCGACGACACAACGGTGGTAGACCTGATCACCGACAATGATGACACAGCCTATAGGGAGGACGTCAGAGACATGGCAGTGTGGTACCAGGATGACAACCTCTCAACGTGATCAAGACAAAGGAGATGATCGTGGACTAAAAGAAAAGGAGGGCCGAACATGCCCCCATTCACATACAGTGCCTTGCGAATGTATTCGGCCCCCTTGAACTTTGCGACCTTTTACCACATTTCAGGCTTCAAACATAAAGATATAAAACTATATTTTTTTGTGAAGAATCAACAACAAGTGGGACACAATCATGAAGTGGAACGACATTTATTGGATATTTCAAACTTTTTTAACAAATCAAAAACTGAAAAATTGGACGTGCAAAATTATTCAGCCCCCTTAAGTTAATACTTTGTAGCGCCACCTTTTGCTGCGATTACAGCTCTGTAGATTACTACAGAGTGTAGTGTGTACGGCCCAGTACATCACTGGGCCAAGCTTCCTGCCATCCAGGATCTCTATGCCAGGCAGTGTCAGAGGAAGGCCCTAAAAATTGTGAAAGAGTCCAGCCACCCAAGAGACAGACTGTTCTCTCTGCTACCACATGGGAAGCAGTACCGGAGCGCCAAGGCTAGGTCCAAAGGGCCCCTTACCAGCTTCTACCTATAACCCATAAGCGCTGAACAGTTAATAAAATGCATACCCAGAATATTTGCATTGACCCCCTTTTTTACGCTGCTGCTACTTGCTGTTTATTATCTATGCATAGTCACTTTACCCCTACCTACATGTACATATGACCTCAATTAGCCAGTATCCCTGCACATTGACTCAGTACCGGTACACTCAGTATATACAGTGGGGCAAAAAAGTATTTAGTCAGCCACCTATTGTGCAAGTTCTCCCACTTAAAAAGATGTTAGGTCTGTAATTTTCATCATAGGTATACTTCAACTATGACAGACAAAATGAGAAAAAAATCCAGAAAATCACATTGTAGGATTTTTAATGAATTTATTTGCAAATAATGGTGGAAAATAAGTATTTGGTCACCTAAAAACAAGCAAGATTTCTGGCTCTCAAAGACCTGTAACTTCTTCTTTAAGAGGCTCCTCTGTCCTCCACTTGTTACCTGTATTAATGGCACCTGTTTGAACTTGTTATCAGTATAAAAGACACCTGTCCACAACCTCAAACAGTCACACTCCAAACTCCACTATGGCCAAGACCAAAGAGCTGTCAAAGGACACCAGAAACAAAATTGTAGACCTGCACCAGGCTGGGAAGACTGAATCTGCAATAGGTAAGCAGCTTGGTTTGAAGAAATCAACTGTGGGAGCAATTATTAGGAAATGGAAGACATACAAGACCACTGATAATCTCCTTCGATCTGGGACTCCACGCAAGATCTCACCCCGTGGGGTCAAAGTGATCACAAGAACGGTGAGCAAAAATCCCAGAACCACACGGGGGGACCTAGTGAATGACCTGCAGAGAGCTGGGACCAAAGTAACAAAGCCTACCATCAGTAACAATACGCCGCCAGGGACTCAAATCCTGCAGTGCCAGACGTGTCCCCCTGCTTAAGCCTGTACATGTCCAGGCCCATCTGAAGTTTGCTAGAGAGCATTTGGATGATCCAGAAGAAGATTGGGAGAATGTCATATGGTCAGATGAAACCAAAATATAACTTTTTGGTAAAAATTCAACTCGTCATGTTTGGAGGAAAATGAATGCTGAGTTGCATCCAAAGAACACCATACCTACTGTGAAGCATAGGGGTGGAAATATCATGCTTTGGGGCTGTTTTTCTGCAAAGGGACCAGGACGACTGATCCGTGTAAAGCAAAGAATGAATGGGGACATGTATCGTGAGATTTTGAGTGAAAACCTCCTTCCATCAGCAAGGGCATTGAGGATGAAACGTGGCTGGGTCTTTCAGCATGACAATGATCCCAAACACACCGCCCGGGCAACGAAGGAGTGGCTTCGTAAGAAGCATTTCAAGGTCCTGGAGTGGCCTAGCCAGTCTCCAGATCTCAACCCCATAGAAAATCTTTGGAGGGAGTTGAAAGTCCGTGTTGCCCAGCAACAGCCCCAAAACATCACTGCTCTAGAGGAGATCTGCATGGAGGAATGGGCCAAAATACCAGCAACAGTGTGTGAAAACCTTGTGAAGACTTACAGAAAACGTTTGACCTCTGTCATTGCCAACAAAGGGTATATAACAAAGTATTGAGATAAACTTTTGTTATTGACCAAATACTTATTTTCCACCATAATTTGCAAATAAATTCATTAAAAATCCTACAATGTGATTTTCTGGATTTAAAAAAATAATTTTGTCTGTCATAGTTGAAGTGTACCTATGATGAAAATTACAGGCCTCTCTCATCTTTTTAAGTGGGAGAACTGTTATGCAGGTGAATGAGGACCCAAAAGCGACTTAACGGAAACAGAGTCTTTATTCCAGTCTTAAACAAAAGCGATACTCCTGGATATTATCTAGGTAAAAGCAAAAACAGGAAAACAGAAATCCACTCGTCAGTAGAGAGGAATGACTGGAGACGCGACCACAGACTGCAGGTCGCTTTGGGAAGGCACCGGCCGTAGCTGACATTGACACCTGCTCACACGCAGCATCTGAAGAAGGTAAAACACGACAGGGCGGAACAAGGACACAGAACAGCGAACATCAAACAAGGATCCGACAAGGACAGAAGCGGAAAACAGAGGGAGAAATAGGGACTCTAATCAGAGGGCAAAATAGGGGACAGGTGTGAAAAGAGTAAATGAGGTAGTTAGGAGAATGAGGAACAGCTGGGAGCAGGAACGGAACGATAGAGAGAGAGAGCGAGAGAGGGAGAGAGGGAGGGGGAGAGAGGGATAGAAAGAGGGAAAGAACCTAATAAGACCAGCAGAGGGAAACGAATAGAAGGGAAGCACAGAGACAAGACATGATAATCAATGACAAAACATGACAAGAACTTGCACAATTGGTGGCTGACTAAATACTTTTTTGCCCCACTGTACATCCACATCCTCATTCTCCTGGACCCGTCTGCAGCACTTGAAGCTGTCTGTGATCAGATTTTAGCTGTGTGTGTATGGTGTAATTTGAAGCTTACTGGCGTAAATGAAGATTTTTGAGACTCAAATCGTGTGCATGAAATACGCTTGATATTAATTAATATCGGTATGAATGAGGTCGGGGACCAAGCGAGTGTGGTACATTAGGTATTACAGTTGGAGCTGGTACCGGGGAGAATGATGAAAAAGTCGCAGGCTTGCTGATGAGATGTTTGCACAGAGTTATATCATAGAATATTGAGGGGTGCATGTTGCATGTTGGAAAAAGTGTTAAACTCTATTAACGTAAAATTCTTTGTGTAGATTTATACTATGAGGTTTGAACTAAACTAATATTGTAGAATTACATAATCAACATCTGAACATACTTACGTTAAACATTAATTGAGCCACTGAGTAATAGATAAGATATACACTAGGTACAGGAGACGGGGCGACGGGTGTGGTCGATGTAAGACGGGAGTGGTGTTCTAACTAAGTGCTGCGAAATAAGGTAGATTCATTTTGTTCTTTTAATTAATTTACACAAGTACTCCCCGGTTATTGATTTTGGTTTGATTGTTCAGAAAACACCACTGAAATTAAACAGGAGGTTAAGGTATACTAACATTAGAATCTGTTTTCATTATGGGGAACAATGAAAGGCCCGCAGATTGGATTGCAGGCTGATTTTATTTTATGTTAAAGGGCCAGTGTACATTTATCACAGTTGTGTGTCTGTCTAATGGCAGGGTATTTAAGAAGTATTTTGGGGAGACAATTTGGAGTAACACGAATAAGACATGAAACATCGAGACAAATTATTTGAGTTTGAGGGGATTATCATAATTATTAGGTTTTGTTTTTGTAGTAAATGTTTTGGGTTTAAGGGGATTTCCATGTTCCCAGAGACATGATATGAAATATTATAAGTTTTTATTTTCTGAGTCTTAATTAAATAGGTGAAATCTTTTGATAAAGGAATGTTGTTTAATATAGTAAGGAACACTTCTTTGGAGGGGTGGTATGACTTATGACCTCCATTGTAACTTTCCTTTGTGGTCTGATCAGCCTCATTGGAAAGCCATTTGGATGGAGAATCTAGGGTCATTTGTAACACTGATATTAAGGTAATTTAATACAAAAAGGCAGTGAAATTTACTTTATAGTGTCATTATATTTTCTCTGATGAACATGGTGTGAAAATTAGCTGGGATAAGTTTTAATTATGGTAGACTCATGTTAAGTATTTGGGACATATTTTGAGCCAACAGGGCAGGGAAGAAATTGAGATATTTTTGTTTGGTTTTAACACCTGTGTACAGGAGTGCCAAAAGACGGGTGACATTACCTGTGTAATGGGGGAGGGTGTCCGTATGGGGATTACATGATAACCGACTTGGGACAGTTCTGGGATTGGAGAAGAGGGTATCCTTATAGTTTTCCATGATATGGGGGAAACCTGGGAGCACTGTTGAACTTTGTAAAGGTGATGAAATCCTACTAACCATCAAAACCATTAAGCTCTCTGATGCAGGCACTTACACCCTCGGACTACAAAGGACCGGGACAGACACGATGGGTGTGTTCTATTAAGGTGCTGCCAAAACCACAGAGGTCCCAGACAAACCAGAGCCAGACACACTCCTCTACCACCCCTGGACCGAACCTGCCACCAACCACCACTGTGTTAAAAATCCCATTCAGGTAATTCATGTTAGAGACTATTCAGCTATTGATCAATTAGGCACTGAGACTGGTTTTGATGGTAGTGACAATTTGTGGCTGTCCTATATGAGGTATACAGCTAAAACCCTGAAAAGAAAGGACTGCATGAGTTACATGAAACATTGGTCATGCTAGACCTGTTCTGGCTACACACCCATTTGCTATAGGAGAAGGAGAGGGGTGGTTGTGTATTCTGAGAGGTTTTTACCAAGTTCAGCCAAATTCAACTCTCTGTTCCTCTCAACTCTCTGTTCCTCTCCTTGTGTTTCCTACAGTACCTCCTCATCGGGCCCCTTGGGGTGTTAAAGCATATGGGGGCAATTACAGTTGCATCACGGGTACAGGTAATGGCATTGATTATGGGAGATTGCCTGAAGCTGATTGCAGTAGTAACATAACCATTAATTCCACTTGGCCAGTTACAGGCCTAAACCAAACTAGTGGTCTGGCTGATGTGAGGTGGATGTGTGGAGCCAAAAGAGTGTGGAGACCCATTCTTAGAGGATACTGGTGTGCTCTGACCAGTTTGATAATTCCACTGACCATTGTTGATGTTACTGCCGAGCAGCTGTTGGGTTCTGTATCCAGGGGACCTGAAAACATTCCATCCCATGGGAGACATAGATGTAGTGCTCCATGGACAGAGGATGTAGTTGACATGCACACTAACCTGTTGGGGGTTCCTCATGAGTTTCAGGCCTTGAGTAGGAATGATGGACTCTGGCACTTACTACCTATTATAGGTCCAGTGGATGCAAGACAGACTGCATGGATTAATTATATCTACTATAATCAACAGCGTTTTGTGAATTACTCCCGTGATGCACTAACTGGTCTGTCTGAACAGCTTGAGGCCACGTCTCGGGTTTCCAGACAGAATAGACTTGCTTTGGATATGCTTCTTGCCAGTCGGGGGGGGGGGGGGGGGGGCTGCAAGATGTTGTTCTCTTTTGACATGAGGGTTTTAAGTTCCTAGGTGGCTGGTAGCCAATCTAGTACATAGTGGGATCGAATGGAGGACATGAAGGTATTTTAAACTTTTTAACTGTTATATGATTCATTGCTGAATTTTTATTCACACCCTTGGGGGTGTGAAAAAGGGGGATTGTTGGATCCTGTATTTGACATTATAGCCATCAGATATATATGATTAAATATCATCTGATGTTGGTTGTGTGAGGTGTCTGCATTTGTGCACTGGAGCATCATTATGAGATTAAACAACTGCTTGCTACTTGCCTGTTTGTGTGTGACAAGGACTGAGTAACATGGTGTGACCTGCATGTTGCAAAACTGTAGATAACAGCCCAGCAGATGCTTTGTCCTTGTGTTTGTATATAACAATATTGAGCACATGGTGTGACTTGCTGTATCATACACAGTTGTGATAGGGAGGGGTGGTCATCACGAGGTTTAACTGAGATGGAAAAATGCTGAACAACACAATAGCAGGAACTGAGCAACGGTTCTAACTTGGCTGCGATACCAGAACAGTACATCGACGAAGGGAGGACTCCAAGAAGCGCCAAGATGCGGGGACCCGCCTGAGCGCCTGCAATAGGCTGAGCAAGTTTAAACCACGCCCAGTCTCTACTGTGATAGGCCAACAGATGTGTTGGAACTATGTCTATCACAGTATAAAGAATACTGTTTACATACATCCTGTCAGTTCTCTGTTCTGCCCTGCGTGGTATTACAGTGAGCCCGTATATACGAAAGTTGCATTTGCCATTTATTACTTAGCTAATAAAAAAATACATAGTATAAAATCGGTGACTTATTGTTATATTTATCCTGATACCAGATTCGAATTTACGCAACTCTAACAGATTGATTTATTTGGATGATTTACCAGAAATCATGAAAATGGAGTTGACTTGCCAATAACAAGGCAAGTCAAGTGAGAATCCCGATTCTATTGGAAAAAACACTCATTGTCATAGGATTTTTTTACTTGGGGGCCAGGGCTCAGGGTTGGAACATCCATTGCAGTGTGTCATGCAACCTAGTTTTATTTACACCATCTCAGCAGCTATCTTAGAAATATAACTTTGCTCTGTGCTTCTCTGAGCATGCACTTCGTAGCCTATAGGCTATGGATAATTTGAATGTTTTCTTTTGTAAAGACCATTA
This sequence comes from Oncorhynchus gorbuscha, assembly GCF_021184085.1. Taxonomy (NCBI): domain Eukaryota; kingdom Metazoa; phylum Chordata; class Actinopteri; order Salmoniformes; family Salmonidae; genus Oncorhynchus; species Oncorhynchus gorbuscha. Next base: position 37,671,619 of record NC_060188.1, on the reverse strand, counting down.
ATGCATGATGCATAGGCTAGGCGAAGCTATGTAGAGCGTTTTCGAAGGTGTAGCTAGGCTACAGGTTGATGCACATTAGGTACATCATGTGGGGGAAGAACTGTATTATTTAAGGAATGGTAAATACTTAAATGGCGAGCCTACATTTATTTATAGGAAAGAGCGCCTCTCCACCTTTGACCTGGATTACCATAGCAACAGGGACGCGTCAGGTCCTGCTAGGATTTGTCCATTGTAAGCAGTGTCATTATTAAACATATTTTTTTTCAACCTCCTTTATTAGCTAACCTTGATGATAAAGCAAATATAAAAACTGTAACATCAAATGTACAAGTATTTCCCGATAAAGTGTTTGTAAATAACAGGCTTACAAAATATAAATGGAACATGCCTGGCAACAGTAGTATCTGGTGAAATGGCGTCTGGTTACCTTGTGCTCGGTTTATTTTAGCTATTTGATTAGCAAGCTATATTCAATAACCGTTGACTGTGAATAGAAGTTCATTTTCAATAGAATAAATAACGTCATTGTTATATTTCAAAATGTCTGACTCAGAAGAGGACAGTCAAGATAAGCAACTTAAAATTGTAGTCATCGGGGACGGCGCATCAGGGAAGGTAAGGGATTTTCAAGCTAAATGAGATAGCAAGCTAACAGACAGACTTGATATTTTGAGTAGTGTTAATTTAGCTGGCTAGCTAGAAACATAACTATGTGGCTAATTGGGTAAATTACTTTGCAGTAGGTAACTTTAGCTCAGAAGTATCTTACAGAATTTTCATACATAGCAGCGTGTGCTATGCCAACGTTTTGGCTATGCTTGTTAGCTGTTTAGCTAGCCTTAGTTAACGTTAACTAGCTAGCTCTTCAGCCAGGTAGAAGGGAAAACATCACATTGGTTTGTCAGACAGGCAATGTTTGTTGTCGCATAACTATAGCCAATGATGCAATTTTTGGGGGTAATGTTAGTTACCGTCTTAATTTTGCACAACGGGCAGAGTAATGTTAATAGCTAGCTCTGGTCTGGGGTCGAAACGTTAGCTAGTTTACGACATGGAATCCAATCCCAGTTACTGTCAATAATAGGAACAGTGTCAACATACGGGACAATTAAGCCTGTGGTGCGCAACATGTTGCCTGGCCACAGACGGTGACAAGGGCCACGTTTGTAGAACGTCATCATTCTTGAAGGAGACCGAAGAAGTCGCAGCCTAATCTGCCACATTTAGGGCTGATGAGTTCAGTAGGCTAATATATTGCTCTGATAGAATCTATAGGCTATGTGTTCAAAAAAGGTTTGAGCAGCTGAGTGCATCAACATGCCTAAATGGGGTGAAAGTAGGAATATATTTATTCCTTGTACGGGACCTCCGATATACCACATTTTTGATGGGCATAATCATAGAATTACAAATAAGACTCGCCATTAATTCAATTTGATCTCTGTGGGCCTAGTCGTAAAAGATTTGTCTTAACTTTTTAAAATGTATTACCTTTTATTGTGGCATAAACACAACCAGTCATAATGTTTTTATTTAAGTCAAACAATCACGTCAAAGGGCATGTTCATCCACTCGCAACATACAGTATTTCCAGCCTCTAATGGAAAGAGACACAACACCAAAAAAGTGTATTGACATTTGCCAATTGTCATTAGGCAAGAATTTATGCATCCACTGCTGTCCTCACGTGTCTCGATGTTGGCCACTCATCTTTGCTTTGGCAAAATGTTGAGTCACATCACATTTTGGCGTGTAGGCTATACCACCCGTTTTCAAATCCATTCATTCATTTTCTATGCCTGTTGACATGCGGTAATGATAAGTGGTAAATAGCCTACAGTTTTCTGGACATTTGTTTTTCATTATTGTGATAGGCTCATGTTTTACCGGTACGCCGTATCTCAAAATATATGCTCCAATCTTCAATTCAGAATTGTTCAGAGGGAGATTGCCAAGGTGTTCACCAGATCCATAAACTGCTTCGAAGCATATTGGATTTAAATCTGTCATGAATCCTGTTAACCGTACCTGACCCTTAATCCAGGTTACATGTGCTTTTGGAGAGGTTTCTGAAGAGCTTTGGACCGTAGTACTCTGGTTGTCTAATGTTACTTTGTTAGCCACTGTTTACAGGTAGGCCACACAGGTGTGTGTGTGTGTGTGTGGAATACACAATAATTAAGTTGCTGTATTGCCTAGTACAAGGTGGCCTAACAGACTATCCTACATATAATGTTTAAAGCCTCTTTTCACAATCAATGTTGTAGGTCTAAGTTACAGGGAAATGATATGGGCCTCGGCCATTTGCTCACGCAGGCATAACATTCAATGTATATAAAATTGTGCCTAGAATGTAAAGCTTGATTGTTGAGTAGGAAAAAAAAGTGTAGCCTATATTTTAAAGCAAACCATTCCTTGCTCTATATTCAGGAGTGAATGTTCTCATTTGACTCCCTGCTGCATAAGCTGTGCTTTAACATGACGGCTGGGATCTTGCAGTAATGACCGTTTCCTTCATACGAACCAGCAGGGGACAAGTCTGTCTGCTGAAATGGGATTGATCTCGTTCCAGATTGCACACACCTAAGACTCAAATGGCGTTTATGGATTTCTTAGGCTTACACTGAAAGCTTATCATTTTCTTCTATTACATTTGGAATTGAACCAACTGTGGTAGAAGTTTAGTTGGAAGAGGCATGGAGAGTTGTGCACTGATAAAATGTTCAGGCGGCATCTGAATCTTTGTTGGGCGACTTGCTTGCTGTCAACAATGAGGCCAGTAATAAAACCAGTTACCATTATGGACACATTTTCTTTAAAACAAAAACTAGAAACTCAAACCTCACCTAAAACTTTTAACATTCTATGCATAGGCTTTAGACCCAGCCTAGACTGTTTTAAACTGTACATATTTGATGAGTCATTCATTCTCTTCTTGGTAGATATAGGCCTACATTTTCCAGACCTAGCCTACTTTGCAGAATAGCCTGAATGCAAATGCTCAGATTTATTTGAAAATACATTTTCATTTATTGGCAAATGGTTAATGAGACTGCTTGGTCTGCATGGTCATGATGCAGGTAACACAAATGTACCAACATTTGTCTTTGTCACAGCACAGACTGTTTGCAGCAAAGAGGTTGTCGTGACATTGCGGCAGCTGCAATGTTTCTTCTTCTCTGAATCCTGAAATGATTTGAGTGTGAATATGCTGCATTGATTTTAAGTGCATTTTGGCTTCACTCACCTGTATTGAAATAAACAAAATAAATAGAGCAATACATGTAGTTCTGCTGCTGTATGCGTTTTGTCTGCAGACTATTCTCCCACTGCACACAATAACACCTTATGTAGTTTAGTCACCCAACCAAAGTATTTTGTTCATTTTAAAATCCGGCAGACGTCAACTTGGTTGTAAAACTGACTAAAACCCAGTCGGTTGACTATTGACAAATTTTTCTAACACTTGATAAACAGGGCAAAGTAGAAATAGGCCTATAACAGTTAGGATCAGCTTGATCTCCCTCTTTTCATAAAGGACAAATGGTGGCTGCCTTCAAAGCAATGGGAACCCCAGAAAGGAGAGACATGGGCAGCAGCCTTAAAGGGTTAAAGAAGAAAGGGTCTAAACCATCTGATCCAGATGTTTTTTTGGGGGGTCAAGTTTAAGGAGCTCCTTTAGCACCTTGGACTCAGTAACTGCCTGCAGGGAGAAACTTTGTTGCTGGGCAGGGAAAAAGAGGGACAAGCATCGGGGATAGTCTCATTAGAAGGGCTGGGAGATGAGGAAATGTTGGATGGGCAAGGAGGCATGGCTGAGTTGAACAGGAATCCTGACTTAAATGAGTTGGTGATTAAAGAGCTCAGCCATGTGCTTGTCAGTAACATAATCAATATGAAGGGACATGGGCAGCTGTTAGGAGGGGGGTTTATTCTCTAGGTCTTTAACTGTTTTCCAGAACTTCTTGTGGTTAGACCCACAGAGAGAACTGCTCCTTAAAGTAACTAACTTTGGCCTTCCGGATAGCCTGAGTGCACTTCTCATTTACCTGAACAAGAGCCAGTCAGCCTGAGTGCACTTTTCATTTACCTGAACAAGAGCCAGTCAGCCTGAGTGCACTTACTTCTCATTTACCTGGTCAAGAGCTAGTCAGCCTGAGTGCACTTACTTCTCATTTACCTGGACAAGAGCCAGTCAGCCTGAGTGCACTTACTTCTCATTTACCTGAACAAGAGCCAGTCAGCCTGAGTGCACTTATTTCCCATTTACCTGGACAAGAGCCAGTCAGCCTGAGTGCACTTACTTCTCATTTACCTGAACAAGAGCCAGTCAGCCCGAGTGCACTTCTCATTTACCTGAACGAGAGCCAGTCAGCCTGAGTATGCATGTGCCGAGCCTTTCACCAAATGCAATTTTTGTGGTGGAGTAACTCTACAAGATCACGGTAGAACCAGGTGCTGAACCTGTTTTTTTAATTATAATTTTCTTTATGGGGTTGTGTTTGTTATCAATACCCCTGAAAATATCAAAAAAGAAGGTCCAAGTGTCTTCGACAGGGGATCAAGCTGATCCTATACCATATTAGAGGCCAGTTTATGAAGGAAGGCTTGTTCATTAAAGTTTTTTTTAGCAAGCGTCTATGACCAATCAGGACAGATCGTTTCACTGAGCAGCCATTCATAACACAGGCTGTAAAACTGTGATCACAGTAAACACCAGAATGATACCTATCAGGACTATTTGTGAGGATAACATCGATGAGAGTAGCCTTTTCTGGGTGTTTGGGAGTCATACCTTGTGGGATTGGTATTAATCTGAGATATATTTAGGGAGTTCCATTGCCTTAGGACTATTTATATGCCATTTATATGCCATTTAGCAGACGCTTTTATCCAAAGCGACTTACAGTCATGTGTGCATACATTCTACGTATGGGTGGTCCCGGGGATCGAACCCACTACCCTGGCGTTACAAGCGCCATGCTCTACCAACTGAGCTACAGAAGGACTAGGTCAGGTGATTTAAGCTTATCCCAGTTTAGGTCACCTAGCAGGACAAATTCAGACTTATAGTGTAAGGGGCCTTGAGAGCGCTTAGGGTAGGTAGGGCACAGGCCGGTGCTGATGGAGGACGATAGCACCCAGCAACAGTCAACAAAGAGCTATTTGAAAGTAATTCTTAAAACCAGCAAATCACCAAGTCTGTCCCCAAATAATTTGGAGACAACCGAGCACTGAAGGTGTTCCTTGGTAAAGATTGCCACTCCCCCACATTTGGAAGATCTGTCTTGCTGAAAAAAATTAACCAGAAAGGTTAACATCAGTATTCAAAACACTCTTCCTTAATTAGCCATGTCTCAGTAATGACCAACACATCTGGATTGGAGCTGTGAACCCACCCATTCAATTGATCCATTTTAGGTAATACGTTTCCAGTGTTAATGTGCAGTTAACCATTGAGGTTGAAACACTCAAGTTGACTTTCTCAGACCTTTTCTTCAATTCAAGATTTTAGATTCACAGGCTTAAGTTGAATGAATATATAAGGACACCGCAACCTATGTTGAAATAGCCAAGGGCATCTAATGAAAATCTGTCTTTCTGGTTAAGTCTCGAACACCTTTCCACATCTGGATTGTACAATATTTGTCCATTTATTTTAAAAAATCAAATAAAAATTTGTTTATCATCAGCTAGACAACCATTATCAGGTCAAGCATTTCGCTACACCAGCATTAACATCTGCTAACCATGTGTATGTGACCAATAACATTTGATTTGAACAGATTTAAGTCATCTGTAACTCGGCCACTCTTAACATTCACTGTCTTCTTGGTAAGCAACTCCAGTGTAGCTTTGACCTTGTGTTTTTAGGTTGTTGTCCTGCTGAAAGGTAAATTTGTCTCTGAGTCTGTTGGAAAGCAGACTGAACCAGGTTTTCCTCTATGGTTTTGCCTGTGCTTAGCTCTTTCTTTTTTTTAAATCCAGAAACTCCCCAGTCCTTAACAATTTACAAGCATACCCATAACATAATGCAGCCACCACTCTGCCTGAAAATATGGCGCATGATAATCTGTTCTATTGGATTTGCCCCAAGATAACACTTTGCCACACTTTCCTTTTCACTATTACTTTAGTGCATTGTTGCAAACAGGATGCATGTTTTGGATTTGAAAAGGAAACCTGTATAGAATTTTTAAAAATCTATCAATTAGGTTAGTATTGTGCATTAACTACATTGTTGTTGATCCATCTTCAGTTTTCTCCTATCACACCGTGAGCGGTTTCCTTCCTCTCCGGCAACTGAGGACGCCTGTATCTTTGTAGTGACTGGGGGTGTTGAGTCACCATCCAAAGTGTAATGAATAACTTCACCGTGCTCAAAGTGATATTCAATGTCTGCTTATTTCTACCCAACAACCAATAGGTGCCCTTTGCGAGGCATTGGAAAACCTCCCTGGTCTTTGTAGTTGATCTGTATTTGAAATTCACTGCTCGACCAAGGGGACCATACAGATACGTTTTGTCACATGCACAAGTACAGTGAAATGCCTTTCTTGCTCCAAACCCAACGATACAGTAATCAAATCAATGCAATACTAAAAATAACATAAGGTACGACAAACAAGGCAAGAAATACCATTAAGAACACAAGAATGTAGATAAGCATACTATATACAGGCTCAGTCTGTTCCAAATACCATATTTACAATGTGCAGGGATACTGGAGGGATGGAGGTAGATACCGTAGGTATAGGAGTAAGGCGACAGGGATACTCGAGTGATGGAGGTAGATACTGTAGGTATAGGAGTAAGGTGACTAGGCATCAGAATATATGCTAAACAGAGTAGCAGCAGCATATGTGATTATCTGTGTGTGTGTGTGTGTGTGTGTGTGTGTGTGAGAGAAAATGATTCAGTTTGTGGAATGTTGGGAGTGTTAGTGTGAGTGAAATGTTGGGAGTGTTAGTGTGAGTGAGTATGTAGAGTCCTGTGTGTGCATAGACGGTGCACAAATAAAAGGGTCAACATTGTTAGCTATTTAGCACTCTTATTGTTTTGGAATAGAAGCTGTTCAGGAGCCTGTTGGTGTCAGACTTGAGATTGAGATATGTGTGTAAACACTCCAGCCAGCTGGTCTGGGCATGCTCTGAGGATACGGCTTGGGATACTGTCTGGGCCGGCAGCCTAGCAATGGTTAACACACTTAATTAAATGTCTTACTTACATCGGCCATGGAGAACGAGAGCCCATAGTCCTTGGTAGTGGGCCGCGGCGGTGGCACTGTGTTATCCTCAAAGCGGGCGAAAAAGGTGTTTAGCTTGTCTGGAAGCAAGACGTCGGTGTCCCAGACGTGGCTGGTTTTCCCTTTGTAGTCCGTGATTATCTGTAGACCCTGCCACAAACGGCTCGTGTCTGAGCCATTGAAATGCAACTCCACTTTGTCTGATTGTTTGATTGCTTTACGGAGGGAATAATTACACTGTTTGTATTCGACCATATTCCCAGTCACCTTGCCATGGTTAAATGCAGTGGTTCATGCTCTCAATTTTGCACAAATGCTGCCACTGTCCACGGTTTATGGTTTGGGTAGATTTTAATAGTCACAGTGGGAACAACGTCCCCTATACACTTCCTGATGAACTCTGTCACTGTGTCCGTATATCCGTCAATGTTATTCTCTGAGGCAACCCAGAACTTAACCCAGTCCGCCTGATCAAAGCAATCTTGAAGCATGGATTCCAATTGGACAGACCAGCATTGAATAGACCTTAGCACTGGTACTTCCTGTCTGTGTTTCTACCTATGGGAAGGGAGGAGCAGAATGGAGTCGTGATCTCAATCATTCAAAGGTATTTATCAAGTCCTTTTTTACATCAGCAGATTCAGCTATACAGAAACCCAGCCTAAAACCCCAAACGGCAAGTAATGCAGATGTAGAAGCATGGTGGCTAGGAAAAACTCCTTAGAAAAGGCTGGAACCTAGAAATAAACCTAGAGAGGAACCAGGCTCTGAAGGGTGGCCAGTCCTCTTCTGGCTGTTCCGGGTGAAGAGGAACCAGGCTCTTAGGGGTGGCCAGTCCTCTTCTGGCTGTTCCGGGTGAAGAGGAACCAGGCTCTGAGGGGTGTCCAGTCCTCTTCTGGCTGTTCCGGGTGAAGAGGAACCAGGCTCTTAGGGGTGGCCAGTCCTCTTCTGGCTGTTCTGGGTGAAGAGGAACCAGGCTCTGAGGGGTGTCCAGTCCTCTTCTGGCTGTTCTGGGTGAAGAGGAACCAGGCTCTGAGGGGTGGCCAGTCCTCTTCTGGCTGTTCCGTGTGAAGAGGAACCAGGCTCTGAGGGGTGGCCAGGCCTCTACTGGCTGTTCCGGGTGAAGTACATAGCCACTTAAGGCCAGATTGTTCTTCAAGATGTTCAAATGTTCATAGACGACCAGCAAGGACAAATAATAATCACAGTGGTTGTAGAGGGTGCAACAGGTCAGTACCTCAGGAGTAAATGTCAGTTGCCTTTTTGTAGCCGAGCATTGAATTCGAGACATCAGGTGCGGTAGAGAGCAACAGCAGGTCCGGGACAAGATGGCACATCCGGTGAACAGGTCAGGGTTCCCTAGCCGCAGACAGAACATTTGAAACTGGAGCAGCAGCAAGACCAGGTGAACTGGGGACAGCCAGGAGTCATCAGGCCAGGTCTTGGAGCAGCTTCTGGGATGAGTTCAATTGCCCTGGGGTGTACAAACAAAGGATCCAGTTTGGGAAAGTGGTATTTCTGGTCGTAATGCTGGTGATTTACCACCGCTCTGATATCGGCTGTATGTAATAACAGTGTTCTGGGCTAATAATGGAAGAGAACACAGGAAAAAATATATATATATATATTGCAAAGTTGCTTAGAAGCTAGAAGCAGAGCTGCCATGTCTGTCGGCGCCATGTGAACGAGGGCAGTACTGTTGCCAATTAAGATTCTCTCTATGTTGCAGCTGTATAACTGAGGATTTGAGGGCCCATGCCAAATGTTTTCAACCTCTTGAGGGGGGAAGAGGTTTTGTCTTCATGCACCTTGCACGTGCAGACCACTTTTATGTCCTTAGTGATTTGGACATTGAGGAACTTGAAGCTCTCGACCCGTTCCACTGCAGCACGCCCCCCTGGAGGGTGGGGAATTAACACCAGCCACCAGCCAAATGCTGGTAGATTTTAGTATTGACTGGTAGAATTGACTGGTGGTCGTACAAAACATTTGGGAGCAGTTTGTGAATGTGTCAGCCAGCACTGGAAGAAAGAATCTCAATGTTACAGTGGTGAAAAGCGGGGTGGGGTACAGCATAGGAGAACAAATGCTATAAATTTGTAGAGGCAGGTCAAATTTGGGTGGCCAAAAAGTATATTCCCCGCTCTGCCCTCCTGTTTCCTGTCGTCCAGCTGAATTCATAATTGTAAGTGTGGGATTCAGAGATGAGGTAGTCATTAAAAAGTCATGTTAAACACTGTTATTGCACAGAGTGAGTCCATGCGACCTTATTATGTGCCTTGTTAATCACATTTTTACTCCAACATATTTAGGCTTGCTATAACAAAGGGTTTGAACACTTCAGATTTGCATTTGTAATGAATGTTTTAACAGTTTGAAGAACGTAATTCCACTTTGACATTGTGGGGTATAAATGTAACATTTTATGTTCAGGCTGTAACACACCTTTCTGAAGGCGCTCTATGTAGATGGCAGGTTTAATTGTAGTCCCCTGTGCCTTCCCTTTTGGTGTGTTCCATATGACGATTCTTCTTTTATTTTTGACCTATTGCTGGCATAACTTGAAATATCTCTGAAAATAAATGGTGGTAGATTTTCACATAAGTGAATGCTCTGTGAATGTAAAGAAACAATTCCTAAAAAATTATGACCTTTTTTTTAGTGATATTCAAGTAGTAAATACAATGGAAGTGCTCCTGTTTCAATATTCCTCTGTTTATGTAAGCACATTGCTCTAAAGATGGCTAATCCAGCAAAATGAATTTAACATGGCATGTCAAGTCTGTTTTATGTGAATCACATTTGTTTTCAGACAAGCCTAACTTAAGTGACATGGAGTTCTGGATTTCTTGTGGCGATTAGAGGCTGTAGTCCAGATGCATTCCGTGTCTACCCAAACACCTGTTTTATCTGTTAGTTGGGGGTTGACAGTTTAAGACAGCAGAGTTGTAATTGCTTTAGCTCATCTCATACTAATTACAATGGCTCGGGTAAACGTCATCCCATAAAAAAATATTTATTGAGAAAAGTCATAGGCCCACGTCATTTGCAGTTAAGGAACAGGCCTGGTTGTCATACAGAACACCACTCCAACACTCAAGCTTGTTCATAAGGCTTGAAATTCAATGAATTTAGTCATTCGCTTAGCATGATTTCTCTCTGTTTCAGACGTCCCTCACCACCAGGTTTGCACAGGAGGCCTTTGGGAAACAATACAAACAAACCATTGGCCTTGATTTCTTTCTGAAGAGAATAACTCTGCCAGGTAAGACCCCTTCATCCTTTAGGATTGCTGGCCTGCTCTGTACCACACCACAGATACAGGCATACATTTGCACATGCATGTACACACACGGTAACACGCGCACAAACGGAACTTTACCTGTTATAGGCACACTGATCAAATCAACGTTTATTTGTTGCGTGTGCCGTGCGCAGTGAAATGCTTACTTACAGGCTCTAACCAATAGTGCAAAAAAGGTATTCCGTGAACAATAGGTAACTAAAGAAATAAAACGACAGTAAATGGACAGTGAAAAATAACTGTAGCGATGCTATAAAAGTAGCGAGGCTACATACAGACACCGGTTAGTCAGGCTGATTTTGAGGTAGTATGTACATGTAGGTATGGTTTTAAGTGACTATGCATACAGTGGGGCAAAAAAGTATTTAGTCAGCCACCAATTGAGCAAGTTCTCCCACTTAAAAAGATGAGAGAGGCCTGTAATTTTCATCATAGGTACACTTCAACTATGACAGACAAAATTAGAAGACAAAAATCCAGAATCACATTGTAGGATTTTTTAAAAATGAAATTTAAAATTATGGTGGAAAATAAGTATTTGATCAATAACAAAAGTTTATCTCAATACTTTTTCATTGCCAGCAAAGGGTATATAAGAGGTTAAATGTTTTCTGTAAGTCTTCACAAGGTTTTCACACACTGTTGCTGGTATTTTGGCCCATTCCTCCATGCATTCCTCCACCCTACATGTAGACCAGTCGAACGCCAATCCCGCCTCATCTCTTTCATCAAATCAAATCAAATCAAATTTATTTATATAGCCCTTCGTACATCAGCTGATATCTCAAAGTGCTGTACAGAAACCCAGCCTAAAACCCCAAACAGCAAACAATGCAGGTGTAAAAGCACGGTGGCTAGGAAAAACTCCCTAGAAAGGCCAAAACCTAGGAAGAAACCTAGAGAGGAACCGGGCTATGTGGGGTGGCCAGTCCTCTTCTGGCTGTGCCGGGTAGAGATTATAACAGAACATGACCAAGATGTTCAAATGTTCATAAATGACCAGCATGGTCAAATAATAATAAGGCAGAACAGTTGAAACTGGAGCAGCAGCACAGTCAGGTGGACTGGGGACAGCAAGGAGCCATCATGTCAGGTAGTCCTGGGGCACGGTCCTAGGGCTCAGGTCCTCCGAGAGAGAGAAAGAAAGAGAGAATTAGAGAGAGCATATGTGGGGTGGCCAGTCCTCTTCTGGCTGTGCCGGGTGGAGATTATAACAGAACGTGGCCAAGATGTTCAAATGTTCATAAATGACCAGCATGGTTGAATAATAGTAAGGCAGAACAGTTGAAACTGGAGCAGGAGCATGGCCAGGTGGACTGGGGACAGCAAGGAGTCCTCATGTCAGGTAGTCCTGGGACATGGTCCTAGGGCCCAGGCCAGTTGAAACTGGAGCAGCAGCATGGCCATGTGGACTGGGGACAGCAAGGAGTCATCATGTCAGGTAGTCCTGGGGCATGGTTCTAGGGCTCAGGTCCTCCGAGAGAGAGAAAGAAAGAGAGAAGGAGAGAATTAGAGAACGCACACTTAGATTTACACAGGACACCGAATAGGACAGGAGAAGTACTCCAGATAAACAAACTGACCCTAGCCCCCCGACACAAACTACTGCAGCATAAATACTGGAGGCTGAGACAGGAGGGGTCAGGAGACACTGTGGCCCCATCCGAGGACACCCCGGACAGGGCCAAACAGGAAGGATATAACCCCACCCACTTTGCCAAAGCACAGCCCCCACACCACTAGAGGGAAATCTTCAACCACCAACTTACCATCCTGAGACAAGGCCGAGTATAGCCCACAAAGATCTCCGACACGGTACAACCCAAGGGGGGAACCCAGACAGGCCGACCACAACAGTGAATCAACCCCCCAGGTGACGCATCCCCCCCCAGGGACGGCACGAGAGAGCCCCAGCAAGCCAGTGACTCAGCCCCGTAACAGGGTTAGAGGCAGAGAATCCCAGTGGAAAAGGGGAACCGGCCAGGCAGAGACAGCAAGGGCGGTTCGTTGCTCCAGAGCCTTTCCGTTCACCTTCCCACTCCTGGGCCAGACTACACTCAATCATATGACCCACTGAAGAGATGAGTCTTCAGTAAAGACTTAAAGGTTGAGACCGAGTTTGCGTCTCTGACATGGGTAGGCAGACCGTTCCATAAAAATGGAGCTCTATAGGAGAAAGCCCTGCCTCCAGCTGTTTGCTTAGAAATTCTAGGGACAATTAGGAGGCCTGCGTCTTGTGACCGTAGCGTACGTATAGGTATGTACGGCAGGACCAAATCAGAGAGGTAGGTAGGAGCAAGCCCATGTAATGCTTTGTAGGTTAGCAGTAAAACCTTGAAATCAGCCCTTGCTTTGACAGGAAGCCAGTGTAGAGAGGCTAGCACTGGAGTAATATGATCACAATTTTTGGTTCTAGTCAGGATTCTAGCAGCCGTATTTAGCACTAACTGAAGTTTATTTAGTGCTTTATCCGGGTAGCCGGAAAATAGAGCATTGCAGTAGTCTAACCTAGAAGTGACAAAAGCATGGATTAATTTTTCTGCATCATTTTTGGACAGAAAGTTTCTGATTTTTGCAATGTTACGTAGATGGAAAAAGCTGTCCTCGAAATGGTCTTGATATGTTCTTCAAAAGAGAGATCAGGGTCCAGAGTAACGCCGAGGTCCTTCACAGTTTTATTTGAGACGACTGTACAACCATTAAGATTAATTGTCAGATTCAACAGAAGATCTCTTTGTTTCTTGGGACCTAGAACAAGCATCTCTGTTTTGTCCGAGTTTAATAGTAGAAAGTTTGCAGCCATCCACTTCCTTATGTCTGAAACACATGCTTCTAGCGAGGGCAATTTTGGTGCTTCACCATGTTTCATTGAAATGTACAGCTGTGTGTCATCCGCATAGCAGTGAAAGTTTACATTATGTTTTCGAATAACATCCCCAAGAGGTAAAATATATAGTGAAAACAATAGTGGTCCTAAAACAGAACCTTGAGGAACACCGAAATGTACAGTTGATTTGTCAGAGGACAAACCATTCACAGAGACAAACTGATATCTTTCCGACAGATAAGACCTAAACCAGGCCAGAACATGTCCGTGTAGACCAATTTGGGTTTCCAATCTCTCCAAAAGAATGTGGTGATCGATGGTATCAAAAGCAGCACTAAGGTCTAGGAGCACGAGGACAGATGCAGAGCCTCGGTCCGATGCCATCAAAATGTCATTTACCACCTTCACAAGTGCCGTCTCAGTGCTATGATGGGGTCTAAAACCAGACTGAAGCATTTCGTATACATTGTTTGTCTTCAGGAAGGCAGTGAGTTGCTGCGCAACAGCCTTCTCTAAAATCTTTGAGAGGAATGGAAGATTCGATATAGGCCGATAGTTTTTTATATTTTCTGGGTCAAGGTTTGGCTTTTTCAAGAGAGGCTTTATTACTGCCACTTTTAGTGAGTTTGGTACACATCCAGTGGATAGAGAGCCGTTTATTATGTTCAACATAGGAGGGCCAAGCACAGGAAGCAGCTCTTTCAGTAGTTTAGTTGGAATAGGGTCCAGTATACAGCTTGAAGGTTTAGAGGCCATGATTATTTTCATCATTGTGTCAAGAGATATAGTACTAAAACACTTGAGCGTCTCTCTTGATCCTAGGTCCTGGCAGAGTTGTGCAGACTCAGGACAACTGAGGTTTGGAGGAATACGCAGGTTTAAAGAGGAGTCCGTAATTTGCTTTCTAATAATCATAATCTTTTCCTCAAAGAAGTTCATGAATTTATCACTGCTAAAGTGCAAGTCATCCTCTCTTGGGGAATGCTGCTTTTTAGTTAGCTTTGCCACAGTATCAAAAAGGAATTTCGGATTGTTCTTATTTTCCTCAATTAAGTTAGAAAAATAGGACGATCGAGCAGCAGTAAGGGCTCTTCGGTACTGCACGGTACCATCCTTCCAAGCTAGTCGGAAGACTTCCAGTTTGGTGTGGCGCCATTTCCGTTCCAATTTTCTGGAAGCTTGCTTCAGAGCTCGGGTATTTTCTGTGTACCATGGAGCTAGTTTCTTATGAGACATTTTTTTAGTTTTTAGGGGTGCAACTGCATCTAGGGTATTGCGCAAGGTTAAATTGAGATCCTCAGTTAGGTGGTTAACGGATTTTTGTCCTCTGGCGTCCTTGGGTAGGCAGAGGGAGTCTGGAAGGGCATCAAGGAATCTTTGTGTTGTCTGTGAATTTATAGCACGACTTTTGAAGTTCCTTGGTTGGGGTCTGAGCAGATTATTTGTTGCAATTGCAAACGTAATAAAATGGTGGTCTGATAGTCCAGGATTATGAGGAAAAACATTAAGATCCACAACATTTATTCCATGGGACAAAACTAGGTCCAGCGTATGACTGTGAGAGTGAGTGGGTCCAGAGACATGTTGGACAAAACCCACTGAGTCGATGATGGCTCCAAAAGCATTTTGGAGTGGGTCTGTGGACTTTTCCATGTGAATATTAAAGTCACCAAAGATTAGAATATTATCTGCAATGACTACAAGGTCTGATAGGAATTCAGGGAACTCAGTGAGAAACGCTGTATATGGCCCAGGAGGCCTGTAAACAGTAGCTATAAAAAGTGATTGAGTAGGCTGCATAGATTTCATGACTAGAAGCTCAAAAGACGAAAACGTCATTTTTTTTTTGTAAATTGAAATTTGCTATCGTAAATGTTAGCAACACCTCCGCCTTTGCGGGATGCACGGGGATATGGTCACTAGTGTAGCCAGGAGGTGAGGCCTCATTTAACACAGTAAATTCATCAGGCTTAAGCCATGTTTCAGTCAGGCCAATCACATCAAGATTATGATCAGTGATTAGTTCATTGACTATAATTGCCTTTGAAGTAAGGGATCTAACATTAAGTAGCCCTATTTTGAGATGTGAGGTATCATGATCTCTTTCAGTAATGACAGGAATGGAGGTGGTCTTTATCCTAGTGAGATTGCTAAGGCGAACACCGCCATGTTTAGTTTTGCCCAACCCAGGTCGAGGCACAGACACGGTCTCAATGGTGATAGCTGAGCTGACTACACTAACTATGCTAGTGGCAGACTCCACTATGCTGGCAGGCTGGCTAATAGCCTGCTGCCTGGCCTGCACCCTATTTCATTGTGGAGCTAGAGGAGTTAGAGCCCTGTCTATGTTGGCAGATAAGATGAGAGCACCCCTCCAGCTAGGATGGAGTCCGTCACTCCTCAGCAGGTCAGGCTTGGTCCTGTTTGTGGGCGAGTCCCAGAAAGAGGGCCAATTATCTACAAATTCTATCTTTTGGGAGGGGCAGAAAACAGTTTTCAACCAGCGATTGAGTTGTGAGACTCTGCTGTAGAGCTCATCACTCCCCCTAACTGGGAGGGGGCCAGAGACAATTACTCGATGCCGACACATCTTTCTAGCTGATATGCACGCAGAAGCTATGTTGCGCTTGGTGATCTCTGACTGTTTCATCCTAACATCATTGGTGCCGACGTGGATAACAATATCTCTATACTCTCTACACTCGCCAGTTTTAGCTTTAGCCAGCACCATCTTCAGATTAGCCTTAACGTCGGTAGCCCTGCCCCGGGTAAACAGTGTATGATCGCTGGATGATTCGCTTTAAGTCTAATACTGCGGGTAATGGAGTCGCCAATGACTAGAGTTTTCAATTTGTCAGAGCTAATGGTGGGAAGCTTCGGCGTCTCAGACCCCGTAACGGGAGGAGTAGAGACCAGAGAAGACTCGGCCTCTGACACCGACCCGCTGCTTAATGGGGAGAACCGGTTGAAAGTTTCTGTCTGCTGAATGAGCGACACCGGTTGAGCGTTCCTACAGCATTTCCTTCCAGAAACCGTGAGAAAGTTGTCCGGCTGCGGGGACTGTGCCAGGGGATTTATACTACTATCTGTACTTACTGGTGGCACAGACGCTGTTTCATCCTTTCCTACACTGAAATTACCCTTGCCTAACGATTGCGTCTGAAGCTGGGCTTGCAGTACAGCTATCCTCGCCGTAAGGCGAGCACAGCGGCTGCAATTAGAAGGCATCATGTTAATGTTACTACTTAGCTTCGGCTGTTGGAGGTCCTGACGAATCGTGTCCAGATAAAGCGTCCGGAGTGAAAAAGTCGAGGAAAAAATAAATATATGAACGGTAATTAAAAAGTGAAACCCGTAAAGTTGTCAGGTAGCAAAATAGGTTGGCAACAAAACGCACAGCAATTTGGCATGTTGGCAGAACAATCCGTGCCTCTATCATACAGTACGCTTTTCGTTTTCATAGGCTACCTAGCTAAAATTCTTGCTAGATGATCCAGAAGAAGATTGGGAGAATGTCATATGGTGATGAAACCAAAATATAACTTTTTGGTAAAAACTCAACTCGTCGTGTTTGGAGGACAAAGAATGCTGAGTTGCATCCAAAGAACACCATACCTACTGTGAAGCATGGGGGGTGCTAGAGCATTGTATCTGGGTGCTAGAGCCGTCACTATATACCCTGGTTTGATTCCTGGCTGTATCACATTCGGCCATGATTGGGAGACCCATAGGGCGGCGCACAATTGGACCAGCGTCGTCCGGGTTTGGCCGGGGTAGGCCGTTATTGTAATAAAATGTGTCCTTAATTGACTTGCCTCGTTAAATAAAATATAATATGCTGCAGTGTCAGACTTTAATTATCTTAAATACTGTTTATGCATATCTACAAGTATTTAGACATTCTTAAAGTAGCCTTAATTAGTTTGCCAATCTTAGGTTGTGCCGAAGTTTACTTTTGAATTGTTTTACACAAGGGATTAGAATTTCTCAATTTCTTTGCAAATTGTTTAAAAATATGTAGAATTTTGTATTTCCTTCCCTAGCGTTTCAGGGTAGAACCAAACCGTTTTGTTCCTTAGGTTATCTCAAGATTGACGGTTTCTTTCTTGGTACCACCACATTGTGGAGAGTCTGCCCCTTCTCAACCTTATTCATTCTGAAAGCTGTTGTCTCTAGAGCAAACACCAGGCTTTTCCCCTCCATGAAGCCAATGCACAGCTTATGTCCAGAGGGGTGAGCCTTACATTCTGTGGGCACAGTACAGTGTAAATACATTTGAGTATTTTATATTTATCATTCTTTTATATTCATATAATTTAATAGTATAATGGCGATGGAGGGGATGGCTGACGTTTTATGGGCTCCTAACCAAATGTGCTATTTTTTTTTCTTCATTTTGTACGTAATGTTGCTGCTACCGTCTTATGACATCAGAACAGCGATTACTAATATATATACTCACTTCGAACTGGACAAATATTTTTTTCTTTAATGAATCCGATAGGAAGGATATACTGCTTTGTCAAGATGAGGCCCAAATCCCCGTCATCAGCTTGAAGAAAAGGGGGGAGGAGGGCGGGGTGCCTTATAAGAATTCGCCGATGAGGGTAGTGGTGGTTTACCTAATCAGCATTATTGGCCAACGTACAATCATTGGAAAACGAACTGGATTATCTACGATATAAGACTACCCTACCAAAGGGAAATTAAGGACTGTAATATCTTATGTTTCACCGAGACGTGGCTGAACGATGACACGGATACTATAGAGCTGGCTAGCTTCTCTGTGCATCGGCAGGACAGCGCAGCTACGTCTGGTAAGACTAGGGGCAAGGGTGTGTGTCAGTAACAGCTGATGCCTGAATTTAATACTAAAGAAGTCTCGAGGTATTTCTCACCTGTGGTAAAATACCTCATAAGCTTTAGACCACTCTATCTACCAAGAGTATCTATATTATTTGTAGCCGTCTATCTACCACCACGAATCGATGCCGGCACTGAACAAGCTGTATAAGGCCATAAGCAAACAAGAAAATGCTCATCCAAATGCGGAGCTCCTAGTTGCCGGGTCTTTAATGCAGGCAAACTTCAATCCGTTTTACCTCATTTCTACCAGCATCACATGTGCAACCAGAGGGAAAAAAAATTCTAGACCACCTTTACTCCACACACAGAGATGCATACAAAGTTCTCTCTTGCCATTCATTTGGAAATCTGATCATACTTTTATTCTCCTGATTCCTGCTTACAATCAAACCAAAGTAGGTAGTACCAGTGACTCGCTCAATACAGAAGTGGGCAGATAACGCGGATACTATGCTACAGGACTGTTTTGTTAGTACACACTGGAATATGTTCCGGGATTCATCCAATGGCATTGAGGAGTATACCACTTCAGTCACCGGCTTCATTAAATAAGTGCATCAACCCCACAGTGACCGTACCTACATTTCCCAACCAGAAGCCATGGAGCTGACATTTTCAAGGAGTGGGACACTAATCCTGACGCTTATAAGAAATCCCACTATGCCCTCAGACAAACCATTAAACAGGCAAAGCGTCAATACATGACTAAGCTTGAATCCTACTAGACCAGCTCTGACGCTCGGATGTGGAAAGACTTTAAAAATATTACGGACTACAAAGGGAAACCCAGACGTGAGCATACCAGATGAGCTAAATGTATTTTATGCTCGCTTCGAGGCCTGCAACACTGAAGCATGCACGAGAGCACCAGCTTTTCTGGATGACTGTGATCAAGCTCTCTGTAGCTGATGTGAGCAAGAACTTTTTAAACAGGTCAACATTCATAAAGCCGCGGAGCCAGATGGATTACCAGGATGTGTACTCAAAGCATGCGCAAACCAACTGGAAAGTGCATTCGCTGACATTTACAATCTCTCCCTGACCGAGTCTGTAATACCTACATGTTTCAAAATAACCATCATACTACCTGTGCCCAAGAAAGGGAAGGTAACCTGCCTAAATCATTTCCACCGTGTTCGGTAGCCATGAAGTGCATTGAAAGGCTGGTCATGGCTCACAACACCATGCCGGAAACCCTAGACCCAGTCCAATTTGCATACTGAATTGCACGCCACACTTCCCTTTCACACCTGGTCAAAAGGAACACCTATGTGAGAATGCTGTTCATTTGACTACAGCTCAGCGTTCAACACCATAGTGCCCACTAAGCTCATCACTAAGCTAAGGGACCCTGGGACTAAACACCTCCCTCTGCAACTGGATCCTGGACCTGCTGGGCTTCCCCCAGGTGGTGAGGGTAGGCAACAACACAACATATCTGCCTCGCTGATCCTCATCACTGGGGTCACTCAGGGGTGCGTGCTTAGTCCCCTCTTGTACTACCTGTTCACCCACGACTGTGTGGCCAGGCATGACTCCAACACCATCATTAAGTTTGCTGACGACGCAAAACTGGTAAGCCTGATCTCCGACAACGAGGTGGTCAGAGATCTGGCAGTGTGGTGCCAGAACAACAACCTCTCCCTCAACGTGAGCAAGACAAAGGAGCTGACCCATTTGGCATGGGTCCCCAGATCCTCAAGAAGTTCTACAGCTGCACCGTCAAGAGCATCCTGACCGGTTGCATCACCACATGGTATGGCAACTGCTCCACATCTGACTGTAAGGTGCTACAGAGGGTGGTGTGTATGGGCCCAGTTTACCACTGGGGCCAAGCTTCCTGACATCCTGAACCTATATACTCGGTGGTGTCAGAGGAAGGACTTAAAAAAGTCACCCATGTCATAGATTGTTCTCTCTGCTAGCGCACAGCAAGCGGTTCCGGAGCGCCAAGTCTAGGACCAAAAGGATCATTAACAGCTTCTACCCCCAAGCCATTAGGCTGCTGAACAATTAATCAGATGGCCACCCGGACTATTTACAGTGATCTTTGTTCTGCACCACATAAAACATTCATGTTCTTATTTGTTTACTTTCAAATCCATGGAAATAAAGCCTGTGGTCTGTATCCTCCTGGATGTGTAAAATAAAAATTTGACTAATGCTCTATTTAGACAAAAGCCCTCCGATTTCACTTCCTACCATATGAAATTGGGAGTTGAATTTTGAATTGCAAATTTAAAGCAGTGCCAATGTATGCATGAGACTGCAAAAGTCTGCAAAGTAGCTCCATTATTTTACTGACTAATAAAATAACATTTAAGCAAGGGTGGATTAAGTACTAAAATAAACATGATAACTTGAAGTATTACATTCAGTCCTATATTCCGTTTCAGTTGGTAATGGTAGGAGAAAGAAAATGTTTTAGTAGAGATGATGAGGCACACCTTTGTGAAACTTGAAGTGCAAGGCCCTCAATGAGAGATCCCACAAACAACGCCAATCTTGTGATTTCAGTAAGACGAGTTTAACCATTATGACACGGCAAGACAGGGTTTATTCCATAATCCATCTGTGTTAATATCGTAGGTGTAATAATAGTAAATGTTGGTTCTACACCAGAGTTGTTAAATGGAACATTTTCTGGCGGATTGGGTGTTGATGACCTGATGAAGAGAAGGGCTGGATCTGCCATTTGGGTGGTCCTTCTGAGCTTCGTTAGGAGCCCCGCCTTCAACTGGGTGTATTGTGTGGGTTTCTGGGTCTCTCCAAGATGGGGTAGGGGAGAGTATAGCTGGTGCTGGCCCCTCTCACCATGAAAGCTCGGCTTGTCAACTTAATGTACATTTTACAATGCCGGGTATGATGATGCGAGGCCGATTGGCACACACAACAGCCTCCTCTGTGTGCTTTTTATAACAATACCTCTTCCAGATGTATCGTCTGCTAAATTGGTGGTGGGGGGTGGGGGGTGATTGACCTGTGATGGAAATTAACTTAATAATTTTAGCTAGTTTTGTCAATTTGAATCTTAATGAAGATCATGCTAATTCTCAATGTTCGCTTTTGAAGCAAAATCTAAAATTGGCATTCATACTTATCAAAATGGCAATGTTTTAAGTGTGTATTTATTGGGTTCCACTGAGCTGTGCTAATAGCTAGCAAAAAATTCTAAGAACACAAATGGCCATTAAACTCACCACATAAGCAGGAATACTTTGGGTCTGTCGAGTCTTTGAAACACAC
This sequence comes from Oncorhynchus gorbuscha, assembly GCF_021184085.1. Classification (NCBI taxonomy): domain Eukaryota; kingdom Metazoa; phylum Chordata; class Actinopteri; order Salmoniformes; family Salmonidae; genus Oncorhynchus; species Oncorhynchus gorbuscha. Next base: position 37,650,127 of record NC_060188.1, on the reverse strand, counting down.
ACAAAGTTTATGTCTGAGTGCAGAGGATGGGTGGAGATAGCTCGCATACTGTAACACCAAGGGCAGTTATTCATTGCACTCTTCAATGTAGCTTTATATAGTCTAGATGTAGTCACTGTGGGGACTTGTGTGGTGGGACTCGTCCAGCCATGTCCATACTGTATGCTCTGCTCGTCCTTCCGTGTCCATACTATGTGCTCGGCTCGTCCAGCCGTGTCCATACTGTGTGCTCGGCTCGTCCTGCCGTGTCCATACTATGTGCTCGGCTCGTCCTGCCGTGTCCATACTATGTGCTCGGCTCGTCCTGCCGTGTCCATACTATGTGCTCGGCTCGTCCTGCCGTGTCCATACCATGTGCTCGGCTCGTCCTGCCGTGTCCATGCCGCGTGCTCGGCTCGTCCAGCCGTGTCCATGCCGCGTGCTCGGCTCGTCCAGCCGTGTCCATGCCGCGTGCTCGGCTCGCCATCAGCGCTCTAGGTGAAGGAAGGGCCCTTATCACAACTTCTCACTGTCTGGTCCTGACCTCCTTCTATTCTCAACCACCACTTTCATTTTCCAGAGGAAGAAAATATTGATTTGGTTTTGTACCCTGTCTCTCGCTCTTTCCCACTCCCTACCTCCCTCCTAAATAATTTGGGGCAGGAGTTTTCTTTTGCGTCTTATTTTGTGTTTAGTTATCAGTATTTATCTCAATGTCATAATTATTTCTCCTCAGTCTCCTTGACTTGGGAGCATCAAGCTCATCACTGTGCACTTTCACCACCATGTCAACATATTTCATCTGTAGCCTAATAAACTGCATAGTTTCCCGAGTCGTTGTGGGAGGACCACACACCATTTCCTCATATGACTCTATATTTACTTTGATCTGATTTTTATTATATCAATATTTGCACATAAAGGTGTTTCACAAAGATCCCACCATGTCGAACGAACAAATTTGTCTGCATTTATAAAATTGCACCAAAACTACCTGTTTCCATCACAGCTGTTGTGAATATTTTGTATACTCTGAAAAACTGGATGGAAACGTTGTTAACAAAGTCATATTTTCATGTTTGACTGATTTGTAAGTTTCTCAATTTTCTCTTCCCTCAGGCAACGTGAATGTTACTTTGCAAGTGTGGGATATTGGAGGTCAATCGATTGGAGGGAAAATGCTGGATAAATATGTCTACGGGGCTCAGGTACTATCTCTCTCACACACACACACACACACCCTTTTTGTTTTACTTTCCTTGTGGGTACCAACAATTGTTTCCCATTCAAAATCCTATTTCCCCTAAGCCACAAATAGCCTTTTCCCTTGTGGGGACCGGTGAAATGTCCCCACTTGTCAGAATTCTCCTTGTTTAATGTCCTTGTGATGACTTCTGGTCCCCACAAGGGTAGTAAAACCTAAAGAACACACACAAAATCACACACTCCATAAACGCTCGAGGTGGTCTGTCGTTCCTCACGTTAGAGGTCGTTGACATTGTAATAGGGTTTCCCTATTAGGCTTGGGTAATTAATGAATATGCCTTGATGATTATTAGTGCAGCAGGACCCTGCACAGACTGCAGCCAAGTTTGACTACTTAGCTGGTCATACAGACTACATTATGTATAGTATGAAGGGGAGTGAGAAATACCTTGCTCTTTCTCACTCTAATTTCATAATTTTTTAAAACAAAATAAGCAAATGTACTAATTGATGTGAATAGGAAGAGGTTCGCTTTGCCACTGCAATAACACGTGGGTGTATTTTATGTGTGCGTTTGCCGCGCTCCGCTCGGCGACGTCCTTAAGTGGTTGTTGCTCCATAGGTGTGTGGACCATAAGACCGAGACTGTTGTGTGTAGGTCGGTCATGTCTGTCTCTGTACTGTACAACCTTCTCAGCCGCCCCCCCCCCCGCTCACTCACTCACACAAAAACAAGGTGGTTCCCATAGAACCCGTTGCTCCTCTGGTTTCTCACAAGCTCTTTATGGGCCTTTCGAAGCCATGGTTCAACGCGCCTCGGGCGATACCAGATCATAGACATTTGGTTGAGCTGCACTGTAATTGTCGTCACCCGGCCTTCTGTGTCGTGACATTGCGTGTCCTGTTGCCAGATCATGATGATGCAATCAAAGTCAAGGTAGTCTATTTATTTTGGCTCCTTTTTCATATTCTATAGTCTTTTGGATTGGTAAAGAACAGACTTATGACACAATTTTGGCACTTGAGGCTTTTGTTTTAAACGTGTACACTGAAGTGTTTAATTTTTGTTTTACATAAAAAATGATACAGCAGCCAGCTTCAACGGCCTGGTGCCTGGTTCTTTTTGTGCTTTGCCATATGACTACTTCTGGTTTTACACCTGACAATACCTTTTGGATACGACAAATGGAAAGCGGTGAGGCTTGTCTGTCTACTTTTCTACTCAACTCCTCCCAGCTTTGAATGTATGCTGACAGTACTTACACTAAGTATATCGACGAAGGGAGGGTGATGAGACCTAATTCATGATCACTTTTACCACCCTCTTTTTTTTATTATTATTTTTTTTAAGCCCAGACACCTTTTGTGACACAGAGAACCCAACCTCACCCCTATCCTGTTTGGCTGGGTGGACCGATTATAGCGAAGGCGTCGTGGCTCGACTGTATGTTCTTAGCATGGCTCTCTGCATCCTATTAACAGCGATATAGATCATCTTTAATCTCAGGCTAACTCCGAGAGAGCCGAGGAGGTGCTAACTCCTTGGGGACTGTGTGTAGAGGAGCAATTGACTTCCCTCAGACACTAGTGCCACCTACTGCTCACTTTCCCACATTTGACCTCTCTGGCATGTTTGTTCTGATCTTATGTCAACTTAAATTCATTTTGGAATGTTGTGATTAGGCTACACCATTTAGATTTTCTGTGGTGTTGCTTTTCAGGGTGTTCTTCTAGTGTACGACATTACAAACTACCAGAGCTTTGAGAATCTGGAGGACTGGTACGGCATGGTCAAGAAGGCCAATGAAGAGTCAGACGTCCAGCCTGTGGTCTCCCTGGTGGGAAACAAAAGTCGGTATTTAAAACAACTTTCTGTCACACACACACACACACTAGTTCTATTCCTTTCTTCTGCTCATAGGCCACACTCTTATGAGACTAAAGCAGACGAGTCAACCATAATGTATAAACGCAGAGAGCTGTTAAGAGAATGCCATTTACAATGCAGTGAAGATAAATCACTAGTTTCTCTGCCGGCTAAATGTTTTATTCACACTTTTATACACTGCATGCATTTGTAGTACAGCACAACCATATTACTGTATCCAGCTATATTTTGCGAGCCACTGGAAATGGATTTGTCTATTGGGGCTGTTGATTATTCACTTCCCGTTCTGTCTCCACTCCTCTGCACTTTGGTGTGTAAGACAGCTAGGTGAGGAAAATTTTTCTTACTATGACTAGAGAATCATCCCTTCTCTGTCGGCTTTGCATTTAGACCCTTTACATAGCAGCAGTTTTGCTATGTCAAACACCACTCACCATCTGAGCCATGAGCACTGCACAATGCAGAGGAATGTCTAGCTTGGAAAATAAGTGGCAAAGCTATCTTTTTCTTCAACCGAAAGGTGCAGTATTGAGAAATGGATGAATTGAAACAGTGACCAAAATCAAACTCCCGTTGCAATTTTTTGTTTGTTTTGTTAATTCACTAATAATAAGTCTTGTGTCAGGACATGCAATAAGCAAGCTAGCTATCTAGGTGACCAGCTAAGATTATGATAACTAGCTAACCCTTTCATCTGTGGTTTTAGCTCACTAGCTATAATAGCCACTAATGCTAGCTATAATAGCCGCTATGCTAGCTATAATAGCCGCTATGCTAGCTATAATAGCCGCTATGCTAGCTATAATAGCCTCTATGCTAGCTATAATAGCCACAATGCTAGCTATAATAGCCACAATGCTAGCTATAATAGCCACTAAGCTAAGGTATCAGATAGGAGCCAATATAGCTAGCTAATAGTGATGGGCATTCCGGCTCTTTTCAGTTAGCCAGCTCGTTCGGGTCAGCTCACCAAAAACAGCCGGCTCTTTTTTTTTTTTTCTCAAAAAGTTTGCGGTAGTTTGACTATGATTGGTGTTAAAACAATTATACCTTAACAAACCAATGCATTTTTAAATACATTGTGGTTATGAAAAAGAATGCTATTAAACATTTGCATTTAAAACCTTTTGATGTATATAAACAAAGTAGATATAAATCTAACCATTCAAAACGAATACAATTTGAACAACATAATAGAATATTGCACCATTTCAAAGAAAAATAAAGAAGGATGTACAAAACTGCAGCATCCCACTTAATATTAAACTGGTCCCTCTTTTCTCTTCTTTATTGCCATTTTATAACCAGCAGCACACAGCAACGCTGACCATATTTTGCTTTTATGAGAGATTTGCATTCAGAAATGCAAGCTGCCTCACTTTCGAAGGGGCTGATGCAGTTTCTTCTCAGTAGTTATGTCCTGTTTTCGAGAAGACCCTCTCAAAGACCCTCTCCTTGTTCTTCCACCAGCTCAGAGGATCTGCAGATCTTTGGAGGAGGGGCTCCTCCATTATGGCATCTGCTGAGGGATTCCTTCGTGCTGCATCCCCAGTTGCTCTCGTCAGCATCCAAACAGCAGATGTTTGTGACACTACTGCTGGTGTTTCTGCTCCATCTGATCCCTCTTCTTCCTATTTCCCTGGTGCCTGAGCCAGCTGACTGCAGGGGCTGTCCCTCCCTACTGATGAGGTTATTCTTTGAGGAGCTTCATCAATCTCTCTGGCATCACTGAAGGCTAACTTCTTAAACCTGGGGGTCAAGCGGTTTCTGATCGCACATGATTATATTCCATTCTGTGGAACTTTCTGTCCATTGATGAACATAGGGTGCCCATCAATGTCCTGTGGTGACATTTGCTTCTCTCTGGCGGCTGACTGTGATTCGCTGCAGACCCTTAACCAGGAGTATCATTTTTTAGGCTGTCACACAGCTGAAAAGAGAACAGTAACTTATTAGTTCAGGTACATTCTCATCTACTGCTTATATATATATATATATATATATATATGATGTAGTAAGAACTGCTTACTGTACCTCTCCACTGATCTCCACAGTGACCTGCTCAAAGGGTTCCAGGACTCTGCACACCACCTATTCCTCTTGGGTCAGAGCATCAACAATGGCCAGGGTAGAGATGATGGCATCTTTTGACTCAAAAACCACCTCAACATATAAAATGTTGAATTCCACCTTGTAGTGCAGTCTTGTTTAGGCCTCAGCTCAGGCATCCCCATCTGGCTTGTGTAGGTTTTAGTTTTTCAGCACCTACTGTGCACCTGTGGAAGTATTCCACAGCTGTTTTCACTTTGTCCACAGTGGGCTTCAACACCTTCAGAGCATCTCTTACAATCAGGTTGATTGTGTGGGCAAGACATGGATGATGGGCCCATTTAAACATTTTCATGACTTTGGTTATGTTCGCTGCATTGTCACTAACACAACAGACCACTTTTCCATCTACTTGCCATTCTCTGGCCACTCAACAGTTCCTCTGCCAAGTTCTCTGAGGTGTCTGTCGCTGAACTCAAAGCAGTCCAGAAGACAGCTAGACATCGAAAAATCTTCAATGAAGTGACATGTAACCGACATGTAAGAAGTGGTTACCCTTGATGTCCAGCAGTCAGTAAAACTCCGTCCTCCATGATCGAAAATGTCTGGATATCGGTGGCAATCATTTTAGCCAATACAATATCAATTTGGCCTTGTTTTGCAACAGACATGGACTTTGGTATAAACTGGTCCATAGAAGACTGTTGCTGTGGGTCGCGGAGTAGGCCTACTTGACTGAGTGGATACATCCCCACGTGTGGAGGTGCTGGCTCCACCACTATCACTACAGCTAGCTTCCCAGTTCCCTAGAACCGGCTTTATATGAGATTTTGTTTTGGAAAATTCTACACTGTGCTCTTACATTGACTACATTATTAAAATGCTACTGTGCTTCCGACTCATTTTCCAGCTGTCGTTTTCACAGCTGTCCTTCCTCTCACTCCTCGGCTGCTAAGTGAGTTGGCTCGGCCCTCCCTCACGCAACGTTGGTTCATTGGTTGACACTGCGTGTCTGATTGACAGGAACAACAGGTGAGGCTGTTAGTCTGAGCAGACAGTCAGAACGATTGTGTATGTGCTTTAGCATTTAGGTCTATATTGTTTCATTTATTTTTCGTCTGAATTAATTCTATTCATTTAAATCTTTTGATTATTCTTATCTTAATTTTTTAAATATTTGTATAAATCGATTCAGCTCTTCTGATATGCGATACGGCTCCCAACGTTCACCTACAAGAGCCGGCTCTTAGGTCTTTCGCAAACAAGTCGACTCTATCACCACTAGCTAACTTTAGTTGGTAACTATTTACTAGTGTGCTGATCTGACCAGCCTCAATCGTATCCGTAAATTTGCAGTTGATAGTCGGATTAGATGATTGTCGTAATAGGGAAAGAATGGAGCGTATTAAAATGCCTAAATAAAGGTTGGCAATAGGTTTAGCTACCTAAGAATCATGTTTATGGACCAAGAAGCTCAATGCGCACATTCTCGCTTAACTATGATTTGAGTCATTCAGACAATGTGCATCGTCGTTTTATTTTTCCTAACCTCGCTCTCCTTGTTAGATATTATGCACATTTATGGCTTGGTAGCAAATGTCATTGCCATTGAGCTAGTTCTCATAGTAGCAGTAAACTACAACAAGTGATATGAGATGTGAAAGGGAGCGGAGTTACAGCCTCATTCTATCCAATCGTAGCAATAGGATCAATTTACAAACGGCCCATTTGTTGACAGATAGCTGAACTAGACAATTGAGTTTTGTCCTGGCAGCCGAGTTGTTTAGAGATGTGTTCCTGACACCGATTTATTTTTATTTATTTATTTTTTCTTCCTGATCACAGAAAATGACAAAAAAATACTAGTTTCATAAGCATCCGTGATCACAAATCATTATGTTGGAGAAATTTGCATTGAATATATGTTATTTTATATTCTCAAAATAACAGCAGTGCCTATATGATGTGCTTCCATACAGGCACGACATGCTGGAGTGATGATTCTATGCAAATGTCGATCAGTAGACTAATAAGTCTCAAGTGGAAGGCATACAGATTGTCATCTGTAGCACAGACTCCACTGATCAGCAAAAACAAGCTCAAATAACTTAATGAATGCACACTCTTATTGAATATGATTTACCATTCAAATACAATTATTACCATTTTGTTATGTAGTTAGATTGGCGTTAATGCATACATGGCTGGGAAAATGTCCCATTCAATGTCATAACATTTGATATCGGCCTAAAATGTCAGCCATCTGCCTCCTTGACGACCACAAAATCAGCATCGGCCCTAAAAAAAACATTTTGTTCTGTAACTACGACTGTAGTGAATGCACTAACTGGATAAGAGCGTCTGCTAAATAACTAAAATGTAAATGTGTTGCAACCGATAATACCAGATAGGCATTTGTGTGTTGGGGCTCAAGCTAATTATTGTGTTACGATTGAGCTAATTGATAGTGAGGAGCAGGGTCTCCGTAGGCGATGGGAGATGGGATGTTTGCATGCTCTGGGAAGTGACCCTCTGTGATTAAAGACCATCCGGTGGCTACGGGGCCCCCTCCTTTTACTCTAAATCCCCTCCCCGTCCTCCAACCTCCCAGCCCGGACACCACTTTGGATGAGGTAGAGAATCTGAGATGGTAACCAGACAAAAAAAAACATCTCCCCCAGTCCGCCCCACTCGAAAATGAAGACTAATACTGATGACTCTCTTTTCAACATCCCCTCTGAGAGATAGGGAGACATTGTTGCCGCCATGTTATTGTAAAATATGCGCACACAGTCCCATTGAATGTGTAATGATGGCTATCGACTGTCCCGCCTTGAACCCACCTCACCCCAATGATAACTGCCCACAGAGTGGTGTCTACACAGGAAGCCTCTCGCTAATGTTACTCAACAGGGCCTTTAGGTCAGGGCTTAATCTGCCTGTCTAGAGTAGGGATTCTCTTGTCTTTGCATTAGTGTGCATCTCTTAACGCCCGGGCCTAACGTCAGGCGCCTCTGTATTTAGGCTACATTTTGTATACTACCGGTGAGTGTGTCTGTGTATACGTGTGTGTAAGTGCGTTATGTATTTAAGCAGCGTATACCCCGCCGTATTGGTGAGAATCGCCCATATGTGTTTTTGTGATCTTGTGGGAATTGCCCACACAGACGTTTCTGTTTTTCTATAATTGTTGTTCTTATTTTTACCAAGTGCCCGCCCCTCACCCAGTTACAATGCATAGAACAAAAAATATACACCATTCTCGGGGGGGTGTTGTAGGTTTCTATGAAATCCAAATGAGTGAAGCAGCCGCCAATCCTCAGAACGTGTTTATGACGTCTGTAATGGAATGACAGACCTAACCAGGCGTTTCATAGCCACACCATCTGTACCATACAAATGTATGTCCACGAGAGTGTCTTCTGGGAGATCCCTTCTCTCTCTCTTAACCACGGACATCTTAGTGTTTCCCTTCATCATTCCCTCACTTATCAAATATGCAGTATGGAAATATGCAGTGTTATTGACTCACAAGTTGCTTTTGGATGTCTACACTATCCTGTACGAACAATCTGAGGGGGTAAATATTTAAAAATGACGGTATGACTCCCACCATTCATTTTTTTACCTATGCAGTGCTTTTGAGACAGACGCTAATTTAGCCTCTTTACCTTTACCTACTCTTTACACTGACCGCCCTTCTGTGCCCTTTGACAAGTGGGGAACAGCCTCCCCGTTCTTCTGCTTAACACGGCTGTGTAGGGATAAGTTTGCTTGTTAAGCTCGGGGTTGTGCACCCTTTGCCCTCCACATGCTGCCCAGAACCTTATGTTTAATAATGGCACCACCTGTAACAATTCAGGGAGGAAGCCAATGAAATATTTTATTGAAGACACCCACACAGAAACATGCACACAAACACACACACTGTGCACACTCACACAGAGAAACATAGAGCCACTCAAAAACATAGACACTGAAACACTTGCAGGGGGTGGGCTTTGCTGGGAAAGCATGGGTAATGGAAGAATTCTAAACTCCTGGTCTGTATAAACATACTATAATAGTTTATTTCAGTTCGGCCCAGTTGAACACCGTATGGTACAAAGTATCCTCTCCGGAAAATGTAGACTTCATATCCATGCAGTCTCCCACACTCACGAAAGTAGTGTTTTCCTATATTATTCAAAATTATGTTTGATATTTTATTAGTTTTACTGTCATACATCTTGAATTACTGACGGATAATTGGGCTAGTTAGACCTGTGGTTTGTGTAGAGAAAGGTGTCGTGCTGTGTGAGGACAGGATGTAAATGTTTTAATCTCTAGGTGAAAGATGGCACCATTAAATAAATGATCTGGTACTTTTGTATACTTCTTAGCTAATATTTCTGAAAGTAGCGCGCACGAGCTGAAAGTGGTCCCAGAAAATTCCGAACTATGTCACATATGAAGCTCATTTTGCTAGAACTCTAATTGCTAAGGGTCTCATCCAAATGTTGGGAAAATGGCGAAGCACAGCTTCCAGAAAGATGGTTGTTTCAAACTTGCCTCTGCCCATAGATTATGCATGTAAGAATACTGTTCATTGACTAGAAGATCAGCACAAAGCTCAGGACCCTGGCACTGGAACCTCCATTTGCAACTGGATCCTGTCCTTTCTAACAGGCCGCCCCCAGGTGGTGAGGGTAAGCAACAACACATCTGCCACGCTGACCATCAACACTGGGGCTTCTCAACGGTGTGTGCTCATTCCACTCCTGTACTCCCTATTCACCCACGACCACTTCGCCACGCACGACTCCAACACCAACATAAAGATAGCTGATGACACGATGCGGTAGGACTGATCACTGACAACGATGAAGCAGCCTACAGGGAGGAGGTCAGAGACCTGGGAGTGTGGTGCCGGGACAACAACCTCTCCCTCAATGTCAGCAAGACAAAGGAGCTGATCGTGGACGACAGACAACATCCACATCGATGGGGCTGCTGAGGAGCGGGTTGAGAGTTTCAAGTACCTCAATGTCCACATTTCCTAAGGAAATAACATGGTCCACACACACAGTTGTGAAGAGGGCACGACAGCACCCATTACCCCTCAGCAGGCTGAAAAGATGTAGCATGGGCCCCCAGATCCTCAAGTTCTACAGCTGCACCATTGAGAGCATATTGACTGGCTGCATCACTGCTTGATATGGCATCTGCAAGGCACCCGACCCAAAGGCGCGTCAGACGGTGGCGAGTCTGGCCCAGTACATCACTGGGGCTCAATTCCTAGCCGTCCAGGACCTCTATACAGGCTTATTCTGAAATTGATGAAATTTTTTTTTTTTTTTTTTTTACCTCATCAATCTACACACAATACCCCATAATGACAAAGCAAAAACGGGTTGTTAGCAAAAAGTTCTAATGTAAAAATGTTTTTTTTTTTTTAAATATAACATTTACTTAAGTATTCAGACCCTTTACTCAGGACTTTGTTGAAGCACCTTTGGCAAATCGGAAAGATGGCTAGGAGCAAGCCCATGTAATGCTTTGTAGGTTAGCAGTAAAATCTTGAAATCAGCCCTTGCCTTAACAGGAAGACCGTGTAGGGTAGAGAGTTGGAGGATACGGCATGTGTCAAAAATGATTGATTCCTGACCTTATGGCCTGATGACGTGTACATGTCTGAATATGGGCCTCCGGCCCGCCCCCCCTGTTCCTGTGCTCACGTGTTAGAGGGTGTGTGTTATTTTGTAACTTTATGTTATGCTTTGAAGTAGGCCTGTTGTTTGATGTCTAGGGGGGCTGGTTGAACTGGGGAAGGTGGTGTTTGAACTTTTGGGCCCGTACATGTCCCCCCCCACCCCCCAGTTTTATCTCCCTTATGGTTGTTATCTATGAAGCAGGAATGTCCAGGCTTATGTATCTGGGGCCTAGGCTTTATAGATGTCCAGAACAAGCCATTTTTTAAGACCTGAATATTAAACATCTAAAATATGTCTACAAGGGGAATTCTCGGAGTGCTCTGTAGCTCATGTCACGAACCCAACGCCAAAAGCTTGGATATTTTGGTAGAGGCTCCCGAATGTTTTAACGGATTTTTGTGTACAAGCGAGGGCCATATTTCGTACATATTCAACCCGGAGGGATCTACGGTTAAGATATTCACAGACCGCGTGTCCCAACCCTTTTATCGTGCAGAACCCGAGCCTTTTTCTCCAGCGCTAAGGATGCGAGAATGGCTTAAAATAAGGCTAGCTTTGTGTCAAATGGAACGAGCCCTGAGTGCTTCAAGGCTGCCAGGATATGCGTTGGAAGAACAAGTCTGTGGACGCCAGGATCTAATGGCTCTGAGAGTCACTTCCATGGGGTATACCCCGGACTACCCCTACGTCATGATGACACGCGCATGTTTAAATATGTGCCCCCGGCCCCCCTGTTCGTGTGGTCATGTGTTTGTTATTTTATATCTATATGTCATGCCTCCCACCCCCAGCTTTATCTGCCTTATGGTTGTTATCTATGAAGCAGGAATGTCCAGGGTTATGGATCTGGGGCCTAGGCATTATAAATGTCCAGAACAAGCCATTTTTAAGACCTGAATATGTGTGTGTGTGTGTGTGTGTTTAGAAACAAGGTCCCTTGGCATTGTGTCCATTTCAGGCTTTAAACAACAATTAAACAGCCATCTAAATAATGTTTCTCAGCCTAGTTTCCTATTTAGTTCTCTTTATATGTACAGGCACAGAGCTTCCAGATGGCTCCAGCCTAAGGATTTTCAGTGCATGTACACCTGGGGAGATTAGAACCCCAAAGAAAAGATCCTAAAGGTACTTTCAGATTCAGGTTTATCATGACAGCCGCTTTATGAAAGGCCTTTACTCATGGCTAAACAGCTTCTACACAGTTTATTAATTAATGCTGTGGGATGAAATTAGGTGTTTCTAGGAGGTCTTAAACAGATCTACAGTGAAACAAATGTGTATATACTTTACACACATATTTATTGACTTTTAAAAAGACCACAGTAACATGACAGAATTTGTGCAAAGGCAACGAAATCTGCTAGTGGATATTAAATGTACAACAGTAGTATTCTGTAACAAGCAATACGTGTTAAACATGAGGCACATGCAATCATGACAGCCTCTTTATGAAAGGCCTTTAACTATGGCTAAACAGTTTTCTACACATCTTATTAATTAATGATGTGGGCATACCCAGGATTTACAGGCAGGACGTTTGATCTACACAGGGAGGGAAAACTTACGGAGTATGACGGAGCGGGCAAACGTCTTTGAGTTGGTGAATTCTAAAAGGTTAATGGTCGTGTAGCTCCCTTCAGTAACCACGAGCACAACCGTTCCTTGATTTTTAACTGGCGGCTTTTAGTGAGAATTATCACCTTCCGGGAGAACTATAAAGTAAATGAAAAATACAGTTAAGCACACTCTTACAACCTTATCTTACGAGTGACTTATTAGCTTGGTATAACTCTGAAGTGCTCACATACATAACAGTTTAACCGGCGTTATAATGGGTTCAGATTAAACACATGAATAAAGGAAAAAATACCGCATTGGCTGCTTATTACAGAAGGGAGGAAATCAAACTTCACACTTATTATTCCTGGCATGAATTCACACTTCAGCCTAACATACACTCTTCAACCTTTATGAACTACCCCCGATGACATGAAAACTTAGCTAACGCAGCGCAGGATTGCCTTCCCTCCAAAAGTGTGTTGCTACAATAAGGATCCCCGTTACAACAGTATTAGCTACGTAGTTCCGCTTGTATTATCATTTCCCCCGCACAGCGGACACATAAACAATTCAAACAAAAGACAACGACAACCTGTAAATCTAACTGTCAGTTACAGGTCGGGGCTAACAGGACCCTTTATCTGTAAGAAATAGTAAACATTTTGGAATTATAACATGTGTTAAAATGTAGGTACTAAATATTTTGAATTCAATCACTGGTTTTAAAAATGTATCTCACGCTTTAACGATAGGGGAAGAGGTAATTTCATATTTCGGTTTAGGGGGGTTATTAACTTTATGGAAAACAATATTCACACAAACAACACCGCTTAGAGCAGGTTGGAGATTATTAGCCATGTAAGTGGGGAGCAAAAGAGCGAATTTAACCAACTCTGTACAAACCCCGACACGGGGTATGATAACTCTGACGCGTACGTCTAATGATTATTGTAGATGTTTACAACTGAGGGAGTTTACAGTAGGTCAATGAGATGTATAAAGGGAAATTGACATAACGGACCTCAAAGACCAACAGCCTACTTAATATAGAATGCAGGGGTGTGTAATGAACATGTAACCATTATAAAACAAAAAATGTCTCTCAACACCCCCTAGTTAGGGACAGAACGTAGAGCATATACTTTAACACTGTTACCACAGCTTTAGCGCAAACCCACAGCCCCAAATATTTAGCTGCCAGGACAGATTAAAAAAGAGATGTGAATAAGTGAATCCAGCCTAATAGATATTTCTGAAGGCTACTGGACATAGGTGATTGGGAAGCGACTGTACCCGAGTTATTTGTGTTTTAAACAGGGCGGGGACAACGTTTTATTTTTTATTATTTTTTTTAGGTATGATGGACAACGGACACAACGGGTGACTCGGATGCATTAGGGACTCTGAACGACATCGGAGGAACCGATGAAACAGACAGTATTAGGTATTTTTGTATGAAAGGTCTACGAACGTTGGAACATCTACACCTATTGAAGATGCAAAAAGGGGTCTTCAGAAATACATTTGGTTTGCAGATATGTATTATTATAAAAATAATAACATTATTATCATAATCTAAAACACTTTAAAGGAGCGCTAATTCAAACATGCAAGGATATATATATATATGATACGATTACCCACTTTAAAACTGTTGCTGCAAAATCACTTCTCAATGTGTGTACATTTCAAGCTTTCAACAACAATAAACCAACCAGCTCAATAATGTTTCTCAGACTTACACACTGTTGAGTTTTCCTAGTTAGTAAAGAAACAACCACTAAGCCAAAACACACAAAAAAGTTGTAATATATGTATACAAGTCATTCTATACGGAAAACAGGTACATTTTGATTGATCAAGAATTCCCAATAGGTTTGTGTCACGCCCGGACCATAGTTTGCTATGTATGTTTATAGGTTTTGTTGGGTATGGGTGTGATCTGAGTGGGCATTCTATGCTGTATGTATAGTTTGTCTTTTTCTGTGTCTGGCCCGATATGGTTTTCAATCAGAGGCCGGTGTTAGTCGTTGTCTCTGATTGGGAACCATATTTAGGTAGCCTTTGTTGTCATTGTTGGGTGATTGTCTATGTTAGGTGCTTGTGTCAGCACATTTGGTATATAGCGTCACAGTAGTTGTTCATTTAGTGGCTTGTTCAGTTTACTTTGTTTGCGTCATCCATTAAAACGATGCATTCACACCACGCAGCGCTTTGGTCCGCTTCTTATTAGCCATGATGATCGTGACAGCTTGATCTGATCCTCAAACCTATTACGACAGCATATAATGCACAGACATATGCAAAAACATAAAACTCTGACAAGAAAACAATGAAAACCGTAACACGACTACACGCATTGCCATTATTTTAGTTAACAGCCACCCAGGGTTGAATTTGGTACTTTTTCTTTGTACATGCACCAAGCCTCCAAGGGGGGTGACAACCGTATTCACAATGAGAAATATAGTCTAATAAAACAAATGTCTGCATAATGAAAGACATAAACTGTAGCCAACAATGTATTTTGAGCTTGTTTTAAACGGGGATATTGTCAGTAAGGTCAGACTAACAATACACTAGTTATTGTGGGCGGTTTAGGGTTAAAATATATGGGAAGGATCAGGAATGTTAGAGATTTGGTCACTGGGGCAAAAGAGGGAGATTAGAACCACAAAGTAATAGGGTGGTAAGAGATCCTAAAGGTAATTTCATATTTCGGGTTTAGGTGTTATTAACTTTATGGAAAACAATATTCCCACTATGTGTATTATAAACATGTACGTACATAGAGAGCCAACACATCAAGATCTAACAGGGATGAGTGGGGATTCATAGTACAACAGGAGGCTTCTGTAACCTGCAATATGTGTTAATTATGTTTTACATACATCCACGACTGAATGGTTTCACAAACTACCTTTAAAGATTTTGTAAGAAAGTTGTAACAGGCCTCATTCACCAGTCTAGAGATGAACCCAGAGACACCAAAAACATCAACGTTTAGAGCAGCTTGGAGATTATTACCCATGTAAGGGGGGAGCAAAGAGCTGATTTACCTCTACGGTCAAATGCATCAATAGTTTTTAATGAAGGGGTCGCTGCATTCATTTAGATTATTTCAACATAGATTGAATGATCGGCTTTGTGCTATTGAGCAAGAGGCCTGACCCATTTCTATGTAAGAAGCCATACTTTTTATATTCAGCTTCTGAATTAACTAAATCATAAATATGTTTAAGTCAGCTTAATAGCTTGTTACACTTCAATCAT
The DNA here is from genome assembly GCF_021184085.1 of Oncorhynchus gorbuscha. Taxonomy (NCBI): domain Eukaryota; kingdom Metazoa; phylum Chordata; class Actinopteri; order Salmoniformes; family Salmonidae; genus Oncorhynchus; species Oncorhynchus gorbuscha. The sequence goes on along the minus strand of NC_060188.1, from coordinate 37,634,479 downwards.
TAGAATAATTTGCATAATGTAGTTCAGATAGAGCACGAGCAGCAGGGCGGGCGATAGAGTACACAACTGTATCAACTGCTTGAATTTCTGACAAAATAATATTATCAATGTATACAATATATCTGTTTATTAGACCTACCAACATAGAACACAATAGTGTATATCATGGGTAACTCCCGTTTTCATGGTTAATGTATATGTTGTGCAAAGTATTTTGGATTCTCAGTCCACAGAATTGAACACCTATCAATTAACCATGAAAACGGGAGTTACCCATGATATACACTATTGTGTTCTATGTTGGTAGGTCTAATAAACCGATTTTATTATTCATGCGTTTAATCTGAACCCGTTATAACGCCGGTTAAACTGTTATGTATGTGAGCACTTCAGAGTTATACCAAGCTAATAAGTCACTCGTAAGATAAGGTTGTAAGAGTGTGCTTAACTGTATTTTTCATTTACTTTATAGTTCTCCCGGAAGGTGATAATTCTCACTAAAAGCCGCCAGTTAAAATCAAGGAACGGTTGTGCTTGTGGTTACTGAAGGGAGCTACACGACCATTATCCGTTTCGAATTCACCAACTCTAAGACGTTTGCCCGCTCCATCATAACTCCGTAAGTTTTCCCTCCCTGTGTAGATCAAACGTCCTGCCTGTAAATCCTGGGTATGCCCACATCATTAATTAATAAGATGTGTAGAAAACTGTTTAGCCATAGTTAAAGGCCTTTCATAAAGCGGCTGTCATGATTGCATGTGCCACATGTTTAACACGTATTGCTTGTTACCAAATACTACTGTTGTACATTTAATATCCACTAGCAGATTTCGTTGCCTTTGCACAAATTCTGTCATGTTACTGTGGTCTTTTTAAAAGTCAATAAATATGTGTGTAAAATGTATATGTTTGTTTCACTGTAGATCTGTTTAAGACCTCCTAGAAACACCTAATTTCATCCCAAGGCATTAATTAATAAACTGTGTAGAAGCTGTTTAGCCATAAGTAAAGGCCTTTCATACAGCGGCTGTCATGATAAACCTGAATCTGAAAGTACCTTTAGGATCTTTTCTTTGGGGTTCTAATCTCCCCAGGTGTACATGCACTGAAAATCCTTAGGCTGGAGCCATCTGGAAGCTCTGTGCCTGTACATATAAAGAGAACTAAATAGGAAACTAGGCTGAGAAACATTATTTAGATGGCTGTTTAATTGTTGTTTAAAGCCTGAAATGGACACAATGCCAAGGGACCTTGTTTCTAACACACACACACACACCCACACACATTCCTTGTTTCTAACACACACACACACACACACACACACACACACACACACACACACACACACACACACACACACACACACACACACACACACACACACACACACACACACACACACACACACACACACACATATTCAGGTCTTAAAAATGGCTTGTTCTGGACATTTATAATGCCTAGGCCCCACATCCATAAGCCTGGACATTCCTGCTTCATAGATAACAACCATAAGGCAGATAAAGCTGGGGGTGGGTGGCATGACATATAGATATAAAATAACAAACACATGACCACACGAACAGGGGGGCCGGGGCGGGGGCACATATTTAAACATGCGCGCGTCATCATGACGTAGGGGTAGTCCGGGGTATACCCCATGGAAGTGACTCTCAGAGGCATTAGATCCTTTCGTCCCCAGACTTGTTCTTCCAACGCATATCCTGGCAGCCTTGAAGCACTCAGGGCACGTTCCATTTGACACAAAGCTAGCCTTATTTTAAGCCATTCTCGCATCCTTAGCGCTGGAGAAAAACTCTCGGGTTCTGCACTATAAAAGGGTTGGGACACGCTGTCTGTGAATATCTTAACCGTAGATCCCTCCGGGTTGAATATGTACGAAATATGTCCCTCGCTTGTACACAAAAATCCGTTAAAACATTCGGGAGCCTCAAACAAAATATCCTCCAAGCTTTTGGCGTTGGGTTCGTGACATGAGCTACAGAGCACTCCGAGAATTCCCCTTGTAGACATATTTTAGATGTTTAATATTCAGGTCTTAAAAAATGGCTTGTTCTGGACATCTATAAAGCCTAGGCCCCAGATACATAAGCCTGGACATTCCTGCTTCATAGATAACAACCATAAGGGAGATAAAACTGGGGGTTGGGGGGGACATGTACGGGCCCAAAAGTTCAAACACTCAAACACCACCTTCCCCAGTTCAACCAGCCCCCCTAGACATCAAACAACAGGCCTACTTCAAAGCATAACATAAAGCTACAAAATGACACACACCCTCTAACACGTGAGCACAGGAACGGGGGGCGGGCCGGAGGCCCATATTCAGACATGTACACGTCATCAGGCCATAAGGTCAGCAATCAATCATTTTTGACACATGCCGTATCCTCTAACTCTCTTAGGGTGCACTGGAGTAATATGATACATTTTTTTGGTTCTAGTCAAGATTCAGCTGTATTTAGCACTAAATTACGTTTATTTAGGTCTTAAACAATATCATAACTGCCAACGATAAAAGACAGTACTTGTGCAGCCATCTTCATCGACCTGGTCAAGACTTTCGACTCTGTCAATCACCCGTATTCTTATCGGCAGACTCAACAGCCTTGGTTTCTCAAATGACTGCCTCTCCTGGTTCACTAACTACTTCTCAGACAGTTCCGTGTGTCAAATCGGAGGGCGTGTTGTCCTGACCTCTGGCACAGGGTTCAATTCTCGGGCCGACTCTATTCTCTGTATACATCAACGATGTTGCTCTTGCTGCTGGTGATTCACTGATCCACCTTTACGCAGACGACACCATTCTGTATCTTCTGGCCCTTCTTTGGACACTGTTAACTAACCTCCAAACGAGCTTCAACGCCATACATATATGCCATATCTCCTTCCGGGTCCTCCAACTGCTCTTAAATGCTAGTAAAAGAAAATGCATGCTCTTCAACCGATCGCTGCCCGCACCCACCCGTCCAGAGTAGTGATGCTAGTCGGGCGGTTCTGACTTAGAATTATTTTCCAGAGTTACATCAAACATCTCCAATCCAAAGTTAAATCTAAAATTTGCTTCCTATTTCGCAACAAAGCAACCTTCACTCATGCTGCCATGCTACCCTCGTAAAACTGACCATCCTACCGATCCTCGACTTCGGTGATGTCATTTACAAAATAGCCTCCGACACTCTACTCAGCAAACTGGATGCAGTCTATCACAGTGCCATCTGTTTTGGCACCAAAGCCCCATATACTACCCACCACTCCGACCTGTATGCTCTAGTCGGCTGGCCCTCGCTACATATTCATCGCCAAACCCACTGGCTCCAGGCCATATAAGTCTTTGCTAGGTAAAGCTCCACCTTATCTCAACTCACTGGTCATCATCGCAACATCCACCCATAGCACGTGCTCTAGCAGGTATATCTCACTGGTCATCCCCAAAGCCAACAACTCATTTGGCCGCCTTTCCTTCCAGTTCTCTGCTGCCAATGACTGGAAGGAATTGCAAAAATCACTGAAGTTTGAGACTTATGTCTCCCTAACTAACTTTTAAGCGTCAGCTGTCAGAGCAGCTTACCCCTTCGCTGCAGCTGCACAGAGCCCATCTGTAAATAGCCCATCCAACCAACTACCTACCTCATCCCCATATTCGTTTTAGTTTTTCTGCTCTTTTGCATACCAGTATTTCTACTTGCACATCCTCATCTGCACATATCACTCCAGTGTAAATTACTTCATTTGCACACACTGTATACAGATTTTTTGGTTTGTTATTGACTGTTGTTCTCTGTTCTTGTTGCACTGCTTTGCTTTATCTTGGCCAGGTTGCAGTTAGTTGTAAATGAGAACTTAACCTACCTGGTTAAAAAATACAAATGCTTTCCGGTATCTAAGAGCTCCCGAAGCCACTCCTGCATTGTTTTGGCTGTGTGCTTAGAGTCGTTGTCTTGTTGGAAGGGGAACCTTCGCCCCAGTCTGAGGTCCTGAGTGCTCTGGAGCCGGTTTTCATCAATGATCTTGTTGTACTTTGCTCCGTTCATGTTTGCCTTGATCTTGACTAGTCTCCGAGGCTCTGTCGCTAAAAAACATCCCCACAGCATGATTCTGCCACCACCGTGTTTCACTGTAATGTTGGTGCCAGGTTTCCTCCAGACATGACGCTTGGCATTCAGGCCAAAGAGTTTTTGCTCTGACCTGCACTGTCAACTGTGGTACCTTTTATATAGACAGGTGTGTGCCTTTCCAAATCATGTCCAATCAATAGAATTTACCACAGGTGGACTCCAATCAAGTTGCATTCTCAGGACGATCAGTGGAAACCAGATGCATCTGAGCTCAATTTCGAGTCTCTTTGCAAAGTTCTAAAAACCCTTTGCTAACATTTCTAAAAACCTGTTTTCTCTTTGTCATTATGAGGTATT